>NC_057796.1:477791250-478035918 GCF_018294505.1 Triticum aestivum
TCAAATCCATTTGAATTTACAGAACACTTCAAACAGCCATAACTCCTCAACCATAAGTCCAAATGAATTGATTCTTTTTGCATCTTGTTCTTTGCAAAGAAATCTAGCAGCTCACAAAAGATGGGATTTTTCTGAGCTGTTTAGAATTTCTGGTGATTTTCAGAAGTGTTCTTGATATTTTCTTTTTGTGTTTAAAATTATTTTCATAGGGTGAGGCTTGTCTTGAGGATCACCAGAAGGCTTGTGAACCTCATCTGCACTAAGGCAAGCCACAGCAACATTTTCATGGTGTCATTTCAATATTTATGATTTTCTTACTTGAATGAAATGATTAATCCATGCATTTAAATAACTATTGTGTTATTTATATTCTGTTAAGTGTTTGCTAGTTAATATGCTAGATTTACAGAATGTGGAAACTAGCTTAGTTGGTGAAGCAAAGCTAGGATCTATTTGCGGTGATGATAGAAATAAATTTTGTTATGCATGTTATTAATTATTTAAAGTTATGTTCTTGCATAAATAAAATGATAAAAATTTGGTAGAAAATATTCTGTTAAGTACTTGTTTAGTCATTTTACTTGACTTACAGAATGTTTGAACCTCACTTGGTTGGTAAAGAAATTAGTATTTGTGTGTGGTAAAATCTTTGTTATTCATATGAGAAATTAATCGGAGTTACGTTCTTGCATGAGAAAATAATAAAACTTGCTGCAAAATATTTTGGTTAATATGTGAGTTATCTTGATCAGCAAAGTAATATGAGTTGTTGATGTTTATGCTTAGTGTGAATATGGATGACATCGGTCATTTCCGTTATTAAGTGATGCATGTGTAGTTTTGCATTTCATGGCATGCTATGACACCGGTCATTTTCATTTTAAGTTGAACCTGAATATAACTCAACTTGAATGTACCGTTGACTGGGTCATGGTGCCGCTGAATCAAGTTTTTCCCAGTGCAACCACATTTGCCTTTGTGGGAAGGCCTTGATTCGGTCCATTGACATTGCCTCTGTTCGGTGCCTCCAACTAGGGAAGGTTACGTCGTGCTTACCCTGGCCCGGTAAGCAGGCATAACCTTGTGTGCCCGTTGTTGAGATTATGGTACCGGGTCCCCGAGTGGGATCGTTTTGGCCACGACGGTGCTCGGTGTGTCTTTGGTAGACACGGGGCCACCCAGGACTAGCCCGTTGGGGATTGGGTCGGAGTGGCCGGGAGAATGTCATGGCAATGGAAGGGTTTCGTCGGAATGCCGTTGGTCCACCCGAATGGGAGTGCGAGGCCATGGGTTCCGTGGTGTGGGTACAGTGTGCTACCTCTGCAGAGTGTATAATCTATCGATAGCCGAGTCCACGGTCACGGACACCTCGTAGTAGGTCCCACTATGAGTCAACGTTTAATAAAATGTGCACACTAAGCTATGAACTTTGCATTGTTGAGGATGGCAGAAAGGCCATCGAGATATTTGGGACCAGATATTGGCCGTGGTTGTGATCGCCGTAAGGATCACGAGTTACTCTTGTTAAGACCACGTTGGTGGCTTGTTTGTGATCTGAGAATGATCGCGGTGGATAAGTTGTCCCGAGGGACGTTCGAGCATGATCACAGCATGTTTGACATATAGTGTTGCATTATTAATAATTGGTTAAGTATCATGATATTGTTTGCCATTATGTTTATGCCTGTTGTGAGATTGCAAGTGCATTCAATGTACTGACCTGGCGTGTCATGCCAGATTTCAGGAAAGTCTCGTTGGAGAGGAGCGCTGCTCAAGTCTAGATCGTGTCCACATCGGTGTCCCTGTGATATGGAGCTTCCGCTACGACGTTATTCCGCTGCCACGTAGTTGTTCTGATCGAGGCCCCTTTATGTTCACTAAATAATGTACATATTGTTCAGCCGCACCGGGTGTGCCGCTTGGCCTCGACAGCTGTTGTAATATAAACTCGGTTCTGCTAGCATCAATAAAGCGTGTTTTCTGTACCAAGATGTTGTGTGTTGTCAGAAGATATGGTCTCTGGGATGGCAATGCATGGTAAACCGGTCGCTCTGAGCCGGGGTGCCACATATGCATTGTAAGATAACTATCCTAAAAGGTCCCTAGTCGAAAGGGCTGTGCGGACGCGCAGCCAACTAGACTAGCATATGACATGGTTGATGGCTTAGTCTCACTAGCCATGGAGCATTGGATGCTAACCGGATAATATGGGCTTGGAAAGGTCTGGTTGGATTCGACATAGTCGGATCCGAGTCGAGATAAGGTCCGAGTCGGACAGACCCAACTATGAGACGCAGTGATATGTCATCTGTGAGTCTCTAGTACAACATATGTTCTATTCCTAAGACCTGAGCTAGCACATGTACTCGGGATGGTGACACACTTGCTTTGGGCCGACCAAACGCTACTCCGTGACTGGGTAGTTACAAAGGTAGGTTTCAGGCTTGTCCAGACCCATGCTGCGAGACATGGTCGAGCAAGATGGGATTTGCCCCTCCGACCAGGAGAGATATACTGTGGGCCCCTCGTGTGATCTGACCAGGATAAGCATGGCCATGCGACAAGGATTATGAGATAATCCGGATAGTGGTCGGCATCACTGGAACGAGAAAGAGGTCGGGTTGGCACAAGGATGACAGACTCGCCTTGAGCTCGACAACATATATCGTGTGGCAAAAGGAATGGAAGTGTGATGTACAGGTTCGCTAACCAGCTTCATAGTCTGCTTGGTGTTTGGCGTGCCTTGCTAGAGGCCGCTACCAACCGTGCAGTTCGGAGGTGATCTGAACTGCGACCAAGCCGACTTGAACCTAAGGGGTCGCGCGCTTAAGGGAAGGAACCTACGAGGTCGGATCCGAGGACACTGGTCGGATGTGATGCGAGCTGTATTCGGATTGTGGCCGAGTAGACTTATGGGCTTTAGGGTCCGTGCGAGGCCCAAATGTTGAGCCCGCGACGGACGCCTATATATAGTGGAGGTGCGGCACACTCATTGAGTTGATCGCTTCGGCGTTGTCACTAGGGTTTGCATGTGTTGCGAATAGACATCTCCACTCGCTGCTGACTGTGTGATCGGACCTAGCAGTCCGCCGCACGGTGTTCCTCCTGCACGCGCGGATACCGTTAGAGGCGGTGCACCTGCGCCGCTCCGGCGAACTTGTACGTGGGATCGGACGACCGGCTCTTCGAGGGAGATCGCACGAGGAGGAGACGATCCAGGCGGACGCGCTGCCCCAACTCTTCTTCCGCTGCACGACATTGCGCGTCTAGTGGTAACCAACTGTGATCCATCTCCCGTAGCATGTTCTTGGTTGTTCTACGCGTAGGAAATTTTAATTTGCAGTCGACGCACCCTACCGTAGATCCCAACACCCGCGTCATAGTCTTGTCAAAGTCACACAAGCCCTCAGGGCCTGCGCCACATGTTTCCACGCCCAGAAGTCGGTCACCATCAACATCACGCTCTTCTGTCGTCGTTGCCGATCCCACCACCGTCTTCTGTATCAACCGACTCGTGTCGATCCGTCAGACCATCTAGTCCAACCCAGCCGAACTTGTCCGACTGCAATGACATGCTCAAGGCTCCGTAAGCCTTGTAAGCACATCGCCAATCTGCCATTGTCATGGCAAAACCTCACGCGCAATTAGCAACACTTCTAAAAGAAAATTTCACTTTCCTGATAGTCTCCATGGGTGCACCAAGCATTTGCCCCCATAACCTCCAAAGCTCCCTTTTCTTAATTGTGTTGCTATCCATGCCACGTGAAATACTGCAGATTGTTCTTCCTTCTTTTTTTTGTCTCAAACAAATCTCGGTCTTGATTCCTCCGGTTCAGCACGGCACATCATCCAACATCTCTTGCACGCGCACCAGCCCCGCCTCGGGCTTTGCTGCCTTGGGCTGGCTGCAGAACATGCTTTTCCCTCACAACGTGAGAACCTCGCCTCTCGCTGCCAGCCCCTTGTGGGCCTTGTGCCATGGGCCGCAGCACGACCGCATCGCCGCAGCCGCACTCGCCTCGTGCACGTTGCTCTGCATGTGCTGATGCGGGCGGCACCGCGTTTGCCGCTGCCAGGTGTCTGCTGCTTCTGATCCAATCTAGCCGACTTCGCTTCGAATTGCTTCATCGAAGATACTGTACAACACAACCAAATACATCTGCTGCTGCATCATAACTCGCCGATGAATTATCCCGTATTACGATTGCTTCCTGCAGATTTCCATCGACGGTTTCTTCCTTCCTCTAGATACCACTTGTTAGAATTAAATCCGAGGCATACCGTCGATCATCCGAGGATCAAGCAATCACACGAGCACGACACCGAGATTTGTTAACGAGGTTCATCGATATGGCTACATCCCCGGGGCTTGACTACGGGCGCTCCTTCCCGTGACACCGTCACAATACCGCACACCGGCCACCCGGGTGCCGGCACACGCCGCCGGCTCCCCCTTGCGCGCCTCTGCTATTATGCTGGCATAGGTTACATCGTGTGTCTAGCCCCGCGATATATGAGTGGCCTAGGATACAAGTGTCCTACTAGGACACGACTCCATATCCTATCTAAACACAATACAACTCAGAGTCCAACTGTAACCTAACTTGTACACAATATTCGACACAACTCTAACATGCCCAATAGAAACTCTCAGTAGCAATCTCATATACCATTTTAATCCCTCACACGAGGTATCCCTCCACCCTGAATAACATAAACAAGCAGGACGTAGGGTATTACTCTCCGGAGGTCCAAACCTGGATAACCCCTCGTGTGATCTCCGATATAAGACTTCCAACTGCGCTCAAACCCCTACCGAGGGATCTGATGGTATTTTGCACCGTTAAGCCCCCAGGAGGTGGGTACTCCGGCATTCTATATAGGACTAATATGTGCTAGTTTTAATTGCTTAGTTGTATCTTTCAATTTCCTACCGTGTGATATAGTTTGTGCTTGTTAGTTCTTTTAAGTGCTTCTCTTCTTTAACATAGGTTTTTGGTGTTGAGTCTAGCATATTTAGGATTTATGCTTGAAAAATATCACTTTAGTTTAATTCAACATGAGGATAAAGCCAAATATGTAACAAATTTAAAACATCTATTCACCCCTTGTACGTGACATCTAGGTCTTTTCAACGATCGAGAGCCATCGTTGGCATGTCGCTCGATAATAAACACCACGCAATCAAGAGCCATCAACCTCCGGGGTCTGACATAAACCTCTCTTCTCACCCTGTCCTCTTCCCTGGGCTAGATTAGCGAACACCATAGCATGAAATCCCTAAAAATCGTAATGCTAGGGAGAACCAGGTACAAGTCACATATCCCCTCTCCCTCGCATGTGATAACAGCATCCCTTCTCCGACGTGCGGCCACTCGCACGCCTGAGATCATGCTCATGCTCGTTGTAGCATTTAAACCGGTAGTATAATTCCCACTAGGACACAATAGAAACCGGAAATGAAAACCAAGTCCTTGATTTACAAAGATCCCTAACCGTAGATTTAGATTGCAATTCGATACTGAAAAGGGAATTGAACATAGTCCAAAATCATCCTCATAGGGGACTACGCCACTTGTGGCGATGAACTCGCCACTGCTCCACCACTGGTGGAGTGTTGCTCGAGGAAGAAGTCGATGCCTAGCCGGATCACTGTTGCCTCCCATTTGGCACCCATTCCGGAAGGAAGAAAGCAATCGCCTTTCCACTAGAATAGTAAAGGGCAACAAAGCGGCGAAGACTCGCCCTCGACCACCTTGACCCGTTCCTTCCAAGAAGAAGGAAGCTCTGGCAGGCGTCTGTTGAAAATATGCCCTAGAGGCAATAATAAATAGGTTATTATTATATTTCCTTGTTCATGATAATCGTTTATTATCCATGCTAGAATTGTATTGATAGGAAACTCAGATACATGTGTGGATACATAGACAACACCATGTCCCTAGTAAGCCTCTAGTTGACTAGCTCGTTGATCAATAGATGGTTACGGTTTCCTGACCATGGACATTGGATGTCGTTGATAACGGGATCACATCATTAGGAGAATGATGTGATGGACAAGACCCAATCCTAAGCCTAGCACAAGATCGTGTAGTTCGTTTGCTCAGAGCTTTTCTAATGTCAAGTATCATTTCCTTAGACCATGAGATTGTGCAACTCCCGGATACCGTAGGAATGCTTTGGGTGTACCAAACGTCACAACGTAACTGGGTGGCTATAAAGGTGCACTACAGGTATCTCCGAAAGTGTCTGTTGGGTTGGCACGAATCGAGACTGGGATTTGTCACTCCGTGTAAACGGAGAGGTATCTCTGGGCCCACTCGGTAGGACATCATCATAATGTGCACAATGTGACCAAGGAGTTGATCACGGGATGATGTGAGTTACGGAACGAGTAAAGAGACTTGCTGATAACGAGATTGAACAAGGTATCGGGATACCGACGATCGAATCTCGGGCAAGTAACATACCGATAGACAAAGGGAATTGTATACGGGATTGATTGAATCCTCAACATCGTGGTTCATCCGATGAGATCATCGAGGAGCATGTGGGAGCCAACATGGGTATCCAGATCCCGCTGTTGGTTATTGACCGGAGAGTCGTCTCGGTCATGTCTGCCTGTCTCCCGAACCCGTAGGGTCTACACACTTAAGGTTCGGTGACGCTAGGGTTATAAAGATATTAGTATGCGGTAACCTGAAAATTGTTCGGAGTCCCGGATGAGATCCCGGACGTCACGAGGAGTTCCGGAATGGTCCGGAGGTAAAGATTTATATATGGGAAGTCTTATTTTGGTCGCCGGAAAAGTTTCGCACTTTATCGGTATTGTACCGGGAGTGCCGAAAGGGGTCCGGGGGTCCACCAAGGGGGTCCACCAGCCCCGGGGGGGCCACATGGGCTGTAGGGGGTGCGCCTTGGCCTATATGGGCCAAGGGCACCAGCCCCAAGAGGCCCATGCGCCAAGAGATAAGGAAAAGGGAGAGTCCTAAAGGGGGAAGGCACCTCCGAGGTGCCTTGGGGAGGAAGGACTCCTCCCTGGCCGCACCCTTCCTTGGAGGAAGGGCCAAGGCTGTGCCCCCCCCCTCTCCCTTGGCCCTATATATAGTGGGGGGAAGGGAGGGCAGCAGCAATCCAAGCCCTGGCGCCTCCCTCTCCCTCCCGTGACACATCTCCCTCCTCCCGCAGCGCTAGGCGAAGCCCTGTTGGAATCCCGCTACTTCCACCACCATGCCGTCGTGCTGCTGGATCTCCATCAATCTCTCCTCCCCCCTTGCTGGATCAAGAAGGAGGAGACGTCGCTGCTCCGTACGTGTGTTGAACGCGGAGGTGCCGTCCGTTCGGCGCTAGGATCATCGGTGATTTGGATCACGACGAGTACGACTCCATCAACCCCGTTCTCTTGAACGCTTCCGCTCGCGATCTACAAGGGTATATAGATGCACTCCTTCCCTCTCGTTGCTAGTAAACTCCATAGATTGATCTTGGTGATGCGTAGAAAATTTTGAATTTCTGCTACGTTCCCCAGCAGTGGCATCATGAGCTAGGTCTATGCGTAGTTTCTATGCACGAGTAGAACACAAAGTAGTTGTGGGCGTCGATTTTGTCAATTTACTTGCCGTTACTAGTCTTATCTTGATTCGGCGGCATTGTGGGATGAAGCGTCCCGGACCGACCTTACACGTACGCTTACGTGAGACAGGTTCCACCGACTGACATGCACTAGTTGCATAAGGTGGCTAGCGGGTGTCTGTCTCTCCCACTTTAGTCGGAACGGATTCGATGAAAAGGGTCCTTATGAAGGGTAAATAGAAATTGGCATATCACGTTGTGGTTTTACGTAGGTAAGAAACGTTCTTGCTAGAGACCTATACAAGCCACGTAAAAACTTGCAACAACAATTAGAGGACGTCTAACTTGTTTTTGCAGCATGTGCTATGTGATGTGATATGGCCAGAAGATGTGATGTATGAGATTGATCATATTCTTGTAATAGGAATCACGACTTGCATGTCGATGAGTATGACAACCGGCAGGAGCCATAGGAGTTGTCTTTATTTTTGTATGACCTGCGTGTCATTGAATAACGCCATGTAAATTACTTTACTTTATTGCTAAGCGCGTTAGCCATAGAAGTAGAAGTAATCGTTGGCGTGACAACTTCATGAAGACACAATGATGGAGATCATGGTGTCATGCCGGTGACAAAGATGATCATGGTGCCCCGAAGATGGAGATCAAAGGAGCAAAAATGATATTGGCCATATCATGTCACTATTTGATTGCATGTGATGTTTATCATGTCTTGCATCTTATTTGCTTAGAACGACGGTAGTAAGTAAGATGATCCCTCACTAAAATTTCAAGAGACGTGTTCCCCCTAACTGTGCACCGTTGCGAAGGTTCGTTGTTTCGAAGCACCACGTGATGATCGGGTGTGATAGATTCTAACGTTCAAATACAACGGGTGTTGACGAGCCTAGCATGTACAGACATGGCCTCGGAACACATGCGAAACACTTAGGTTGACTTGACGAGCCTAGCATGTACAGACATGGCCTCGGAACACAAGAGACCGAAAGGTCGAACATGAGTCGTATAGCAGATACGATCAACATGGTGATGTTCACCGATGATGACTAGTCCGTCTCACGTGATGATCGGACACGGCCTAGTTTGACTCGGATCATGTTTCAATTAGATGACTAGAGGGATGTCTATCTGAGTGGGAGTTCAATAATCAGATGAACTTCATTATCATGAACATAGTCAAAAGGTCTTTGCGAATTATGTCATACGCTTTAGTTCTACTGTTTAAGATATGTTCCTAGAGAAAATTTAGTTGAAAGTTGGTAGTAGCAATTATGCGGACTGGGTCCGTAAACTGAGGATTGTCCTCATTGCTGCACAGAAGGCTTATGTCCTTAATGCACCGCTCGGTGTGCTGAACCTCAGCGTCGTCTGTAGATGTTGCAGAACATCTGACATACACGTTTTGATGACTACGTGATAGTTCAGTGCGTAATGCTAACGGTTTAGAATTGTGGCACCAAAGACGTTTTTGAAACGTCGCAGAACATATGAGATGTTCCAAAAACTGAAATTGGGATTTCAGACTAGTGCCCACGTCAAGAGGTATGAGACCTCTGACAAGTTTCCTAAACCTGCAAACTAAGGGAGAAAAGCTCAACCGTTGAGCATGTGCTCAGATTGTCTGATTACCACAATCGCTTGAATAGAGTGGGAGTTAATCTCCCAGATGAGATAGTGATAGTTCTCCATAGTCACTGCCACCAAGCTAGTAGAGCTTCGTGATGAACTATAACATATCAGGGATAGTTATGATGATCCTTGAGCTATTCGCGATGTTTGACACCGCGAGAGTAGAAATCAAGAAGGAGCATCAATTGTTGATGGTTAGTAAAACCACTAGTCTAGAAGGGCAAGGGAAAAAGGGATACTTCATGAAACAGCAAGTCATTTGCTGCTCTAGTGAAGAATCCCAAGGTTGAACCCAAACCGGAGACTAAGTGCTTCTGTAATGAGGGGAACGGTCACTGAAGCGGAACTACCCTAGACACTTGGTAGATGAGAAGGCAGGCAAGGTCGACAGAAGTATATTGGATATACATTATATGAATGTGTACTTTACTAGTACTCCTAGCAGCACCAGGGTATTAGATACCGGTTCGGTTGCTAAGTGTTAGTAACTCGAAATAAAAGCTGCGGAATAAACGGAGACTAGCTAAAGGTGAGATGACGATGTATGTTGGAAGTGTTTCCAAGGTTGATGTGATCAAGCATCGCATGCTCCCTCTACTATCGAGATTGGGTGTTTGCGTTGAACATGATTGGATTATGTTTATTGCAATACGGTTATTCATTTAAGGAGAATAATGGTTACTCTGTTTATTTGAATAATACCTTCAATGGTCTTGCACCTAAAATGAATCTCGATCGTAGTGATACACATGTTCATGCCAAAAGATATAAGATAGTAATGATAGTACCACATACTTGTGGCGTTGCAACTTGAGTCATATTGGTATAGAACGCATGAAGAAGCTCCATGTAGATGGATCTTTGGACTCACTCGTTTTTGAAAAGATTGAGACATGCGAACCATGTCTATTGGTATATATGCATGAAGAAACTCCATGCAGATGGATCGTTTGGACTCACTTGATTTTGAATCACTTGAGACATGCAAATCATACCACATGGGCAAGATGACTGAAAGGCCTCGTTTTCAGTAAGATGGAACAAGAGAGCAACTTATTGGAAGTAATACATTTTGATGTATGCAGTCCAATGAGTGCTGAGGCATGCAGTGGATATCGTTATGTTCTTACTTCACAGATGATTTGAGTAGATGCTGAGTGTATTTACTTGATGAAACACAAGTCTGAATTATTGAAAGGTTCAAGTAATTTCAGAGTGAAGTTGAAGATCGTCGTGACAAGAGGATAAAATGTCTGTGATATGATCATAGAGATGAGTATCTGAGTTACGAGTTTGGCACACAATTAAGACATTGTGGAAAGTGTTTCATAATTAATACCGCCTGGAACACCACAGTGTGATGGTGTGTCCGAACATCATGACTGCACCCTATTGGATATGGTGCATGCGATGATGTCTCTTATCGAATCACCACTATCGTTTATGGGTTAGGCATTAGGGACAACCGCATTCACTTTAAATAGGGCACCACGCAATTCTGTTGAGACGACACCGTTTAGAGAAACCTGAGTTGTCGTTTCTTAAAAGTTTGGGGTTGCGATGCTTATGTGAAAAAGTTTCAGGCTGATAAGCTCGAACCCAAAGCGGATAAATGCATCTTCATAGAAAACCCAAAACAGTTGGGTATACCTCCTATTTCAGATCTGGAAGCAAAAGTAATTGCTTCTAGAAACGGGTCCTTTCTCGAGGAAAAGTTTCTCTCGAAAGAATTGAGTGGGAGGATGGTGGAGACTTGATAAGGTTATTGAACCGTCACTTCAACTAGTGTGTAGCAGGGCACAGGAAGTTGTTCCTGTGGCACCTACACCAATTGAAGTGGAAGCTTATGATAGTGATCATGAAACTTCGGATCAAGTCACTACCAAACCTCGTAGGACGACGAGGATGCGTACTACTTCAGAGTAATGCGTAATCCTGTCTTGGGAGTCATGTTGTTGGACAACGATGAACCTATGAGCTGTGGAGAAGCGATGGTGGGCCCATATTCCGACAAATGGTTAAAAGCCATGAAATCCGAGATAAATGGATCTTTAAGAAGAAGACGGACGTGGACGGTAATGTTACCGTCTATGAAGCTCGACTTGTGGCAAAGAGTATTTTCACAAGTTCAAGGAGTTGACTACGATGAGATTTTCTCATCCGTAGCGATGCTTAAGTCCGTCGGAATCGTGTTAGCATTAGCTGCATTTATGAAATCTGGTAGATGGATGTCAAAACAAGTTTCCTTACCAGTTTTCGTAAGGAAAGGTTGTATGTGATACAATCAGAAAGGTTTTGTCCATCCTAAGGATGCTAAAAGGTATGCTAGCTCCAGCGATCCTTCCATGGACTAGAGCAAGCATCTCGGAGTCAGAATATACGCTTTGATGGAGTGATCAAAGTTTTTGGGTTTATACAAAGTTTGTTAGAAACTTGTATTTACAATAAAGTGAGTGGGAGCACTACAACATTTCTGATAAGTATATGTGAATGACATATTGTTGATCCGAAATGATGTAAAATTTCTGGAAAGCATAAAGGGTTGTTTGAAAGGAGTTTTTCAAAGGAAGACCTGGATAAAGCTGCTTACATATTGGGCATCAAGATCTATAGAGATAGATCAAGACGCCCGATGATACTTTCAAAGAACGCACACCTTGACATGATTTTGAAAGAGTTCAAAATAGATCAGCAAAGAAGGAGTTCTTGGCTGTGTTACAAGGTGTGAGTATTGAGTAAGACTCAAGACCTGACCACAGCAGAAGAGAGAGAAAGGACGAAGGTCGTCCCCTATGCTTCAGACGTAGGCTCTACAGTATGCTATGCTGTGTACCGCACATGAAGTGTGCCTTGCCATGAGTTGGTCAAGGGGTACAATAGCGATCCGGGAAAGGATCACATGACAGCGGTCGAACTTATCCTTAGTATCTAGTGGACTAAGGAATTTTCTCAATTATGGAGGTGAAAAGGAGTTCGTCGTAAAGGGTTACGTCGATGCGGACTTTGACACTAATCCGGATGACTCTAAGTAGTAAACCGGATTCGTATAGTAGAGCAGATACTTGAAATGGCTCCAAGTAGCGTGTGATAGCATCCACAAGATGACATAGATATTCGTAAAGCACACACGGATCCGAAAGGTTCAGACCCGTTGACTAATAACCTCTCTCACAAACATAACAAGATCAAACCAGAACTCATTGAGTGTTAATCACATAGTGATGTGAACTAGATTGATGACTCTAGTAAACTCTTTGGATGTTGGTCACATGGTGATGTGACCTATGAATGTTAATCACATGGTGATGTGGACTAGATTATTGACTAGTGCAAGTGGGAGACTGTTGGAAATATGCCCTAGAGGCAATAATAAATAGGTTATTATTATATTTCCTTGTTCATGATAATCGTTTATTATCCATGCTAGAATTGTATTGATAGGAAACTCAGATACATGTGTGGATACATAGACAACACCATGTCCCTAGTAAGCCTCTAGTTGACTAGCTCGTTGATCAATAGATGGTTACGGTTTCCTGACCATGGACATTGGATGTCGTTGATAATGGGATCACATCATTAGGAGAATGATGTGATGGACAAGACCCAATCCTAAGCCTAGCACAAGATCGTGTAGTTCGTTTGCTCAGAGCTTTTCTAATGTCAAGTATCATTTCCTTAGACCATGAGATTGTGCAACTCCCGGATACCGTAGGAATGCTTTGGGTGTACCAAACGTCACAACGTAACTGGGTGGCTATAAAGGTGCACTACAGGTATCTCCGAAAGTGTCTGTTGGGTTGGCACGAATTGAGACTGGGATTTGTCACTCCGTGTAAACGGAGAGGTATCTCTGGGCCCACTCGGTAGGACATCATCATAATGTGCACAGTGTGACCAAGGAGTTGATCACGGGATGATGTGAGTTACGGAACGAGTAAAGAGACTTGCCGGTAACGAGATTGAACAAGGTATAGGGATACCGACGATCGAATCTCGGGCAAGTAACATACCGATAGACAAAGGGAATTGTATACGGGATTGATTGAATCCCCGACATCGTGGTTCATCCGATGAGATCATCGTGGAACATGTGGGAGCCAACATGGGTATCTAGATCCCGCTGTTGGTTATTGACCGGAGAACGTCTCGGTCATGTCTGCATGGTTCCCGAACCCGTAGGGTCTACACGCTTAAGGTTCGATGACGCTAGGGTTATAGGGAAAGCATGTACGTGGTTACCGAATGTTGTTCGGAGTCCCGGATGAGATCCCGGACGTCACGAGGAGTTCCGGAATGGTCCGGAGGTAAAGATTTATATATGGGAAGTCCTGTTTTGGTCACCGGAAAAGTTTCGGGTGAAATCGGTAATGTACCGGGACCACCGGGAGGGTCCCGGGGGTCCACCAAGTGGGGCCACCAGCCCCAGAAGGCTGCGTGGGCCAAGTGTGGGAGGGGACCAGCCCCAGGTGGGCTGGTGCGCCCCCCCACCAAGGCCCAAGGCGCATGGGAGAGTGGGAGGGGGCAAACCCTAGGTCCAGATGGGCCTTAGGGCCCATCTAGTGGGGCGCCTCCCCCTCTCCTCCCCTTGGCCGCCCCCTTGATGGGATCTAGGGCTGGCTGCCTCCTCTTGGGGGTTTGGACTCACTCATTTTGAAAAGATTGAGACATGCGAACCATGTCTATTGGTATATATGCATGAAGAAACTCCATGCAGATGGATCGTTTAGACTCACTTGATTATGAATCACTTGAGACATGCAAATCATACCACATGGGCAAGATGACTGAAAGTCCTCGTTTTCAGTAAGATGGAACAAGAGAGCAACTTATTGGAAGTAATACATTTTGATGTACGCAGTCCAATGAGTGCTGAGGCATGCAGTGGATATCGTTATGTTCTTACTTCACAGATAATTTGAGTAGATGCTGAGTGTATTTACTTGATGAAACACTAGTCTGAATTATTGAAAGGTTCAAGTAATTTCAGAGTGAAGTTGAAGATTGTCGTGACAAGAGGATAAAATGTCTATGATATGATCATAGAGATATCTGAGTTACGAGTTTGGCACACAATTAAGACATTGTGGAAAGTGTTTCACAATTAATACCGCCTGGAACACCATAGTGTGATGGTGTGTCCGAACATCATAACTGCACCCTATTGGATATGGTGCATACCATGATGTTTCTTATCAAATTACCACTATCGTTTATGGGTTAGGCATTAGAGACAACCGCATTCACTTTAAAAGGGGCACCACGCAATTCCGTTGAGACGACACAGTTTAGAGAAACCTAAGTTGTCGTTTTCTTAAAAGTTTGGGGCTGCGATGCTTATGTGAAAAAGTTTCAAGCTGATAAGCTCGAACCCAAAGCGGATAAATACATCTTCATAGAAAACCCAAAACAGTTGGGTATACCTCCTATTTCAGATCTGGAAGCAAAAGTAATTGCTTCTAGAAACAAGTCCTTTCTCGAGGAAAAGTTTCTCTCGAAAGAATTGAGTGGGAGGATGGTGGAGACTTGATAAGGTTATTGAACCGTCACTTCAACTAGTGTGTAGCAGGGCACAGGAAGTTGTTCCTGTGGCACCTACACCAGTTGAAGTGGAAGCTTATGATAGTGATCATGAAACTTCGGATCAAGTCACTACCAAACCTCGTAGGACGACGAGGATGCGCACTACTTCAGAGTAATGCGTGATCCTGTCTTGGAAGTCATGTTGCTAGACAACAATGAACCTACGAGCTATGGAGAAGCGATGGCGGGCCCATATTCCGACAAATGGTTAAGAGCCATGAAATCCGAGATAAATGGATCTTTGAGAAGAAGACGGACGTGGACGGTAATGTTACCGTCTATGAAGCTCGACTTGTGGCAAAGAGTATTTCCACAAGTTCAAGGAGTTGACTACGATGAGATTTTCTCATCCGTAGCGATGCTTAAGTCCGTCGGAATCGTGTTAGCATTAGCTGCATTTATGAAATCTGGTAGATGGATGTCAAAACAAGTTTCCTTACCAGTTTTCGTAAGGAAAGGTTGTATGTGATACAATCAGAAAGGTTTTGTCCATCCTAAGGATGCTAAAAGGTATGCTAGCTCCAGCGATCCTTCCATGGACTAGAGCAAGCATCTCGGAGTCAGAATATACGCTTTGATGGAGTGATCAAAGTTTTTGGGTTTATACAAAGTTTGTTAGAAACTTGTATTTACAATAAAGTGAGTGGGAGCGCTACAACATTTCTGATAAGTATATGTGAATGACATATTGTTGATCCGAAATGATGTAAAATTTCTGGAAAGCATAAAGGGTTGTTTGAAAGGAGTTTTTCAAAGGAAGACCTGGATAAAGCTGCTTACATATTGGGCATCAAGATCTATAGAGATAGATCAAAATGCCCGATGATACTTTCAAAGAACGCACACCTTGACATGATTTTGAAAGAGTTCAAAATAGATCAGCAAAGAAGGAGTTCTTGGCTGTGTTACAAGGTGTGAGTATTGAGTAAGACTCAAGACCTGACCACAGCAGAAGAGAGAGAAAGGACGAAGGTCGTCCCCTATGCTTCAGACGTAGGCTCTACAGTATGCTATGCTGTGTACCGCACATGAAGTGTGCCTTGCCATGAGTTGGTCAAGGGGTACAATAGCGATCCGGGAAAGGATCACATGACAGCGGTCGAACTTATCCTTAGTATCTAGTGGACTAAGGAATTTTCTCAATTATGGAGGTGAAAAGGAGTTCGTCGTAAAGGGTTACGTCGATGCGGACTTTGACACTAATCCGGATGACTCTAAGTAGTAAACCGGATTCGTATAGTAGAGCAGATACTTGAAATGGCTCCAAGTAGCGTGTGATAGCATCCACAAGATGACATAGATATTCGTAAAGCACACACGGATCCGAAAGGTTCAGACCCGTTGACTAATAACCTCTCTCACAAGCATAACATGATCAAACCAGAACTCATTGAGTGTTAATCACATAGTGATGTGAACTAGATTGATGACTCTAGTAAACTCTTTGGATGTTGGTCACATGGTGATGTGACCTATGAATGTTAATCACATGGTGATGTGGACTAGATTATTGACTAGTGCAAGTGGGAGACTGTTGGAAATATGCCCTAGAGGCAATAATAAATAGGTTATTATTATATTTCCTTGTTCATGATAATCGTTTATTATCCATGCTAGAATTGTATTGATAGGAAACTCAGATACATGTGTGGATACATAGACAACACCATGTCCCTAGTAAGCCTCTAGTTGACTAGCTCGTTGATCAATAGATGGTTACGGTTTCCTGACCATGGACATTGGATGTCGTTGATAATGGGATCACATCATTAGGAGAATGATGTGATGGACAAGACCCAATCCTAAGCCTAGCACAAGATCGTGTAGTTCGTTTGCTCAGAGCTTTTCTAATGTCAAGTATCATTTCCTTAGACCATGAGATTGTGCAACTCCCGGATACCGTAGGAATGCTTTGGGTGTACCAAACGTCACAACGTAACTGGGTGGCTATAAAGGTGCACTACAGGTATCTCCGAAAGTGTCTGTTGGGTTGGCACGAATCGAGACTGGGATTTGTCACTCCGTGTAAACGGAGAGGTATCTCTGGGCCCACTCGGTAGGACATCATCATAATGTGCACAATGTGACCAAGGAGTTGATCACGGGATGATGTGAGTTACGGAACGAGTAAAGAGACTTGCCGATAACGAGATTGAACAAGGTATCGGGATACCGACGATCGAATCTCGGGCAAGTAACATACCGATAGACAAAGGGAATTGTATACGGGATTGATTGAATCCTCAACATCGTGGTTCATCCGATGAGATCATCGAGGAGCATGTGGGATCCAACATGGGTATCTAGATCCCGCTGTTGGTTATTGACCGGAGAGTCGTCTCGGTCATGTCTGCCTGTCTCCCGAACCCGTAGGGTCTACACACTTAAGGTTCGGTGACGCTAGGGTTATAGAGATATTAGTATGCGGTAACCTGAAAGTTGTTCGGAGTCCCGGATGAGATCCCGGATGTCACGAGGAGTTCCGGAATGGTCCGGAGGTAAAGATTTATATATGGGAAGTCTTATTTTGGTCGCCAGAAAAGTTTCGCACTTTATTGGTATTGTACCGGGAGAGCCGAAAGGGGTCCGGGGTCCACCAAGGGGGTCCACCAGCCCCGGGGGGGCCACATGGGCTGTAGGGGGTGCGCCTTGGCCTATATGGGCCAAGGGCACCAGCCCCAAGAGGCCCATGCGCCAAGAGATAAGGAAAAGGGAGAGTCCTAAAGGGGGAAGGCACCTCCGAGGTGCCTTGGGGAGGAAGGACTCCTCCCTGGCCGCACCCTTCCTTGGAGGAAGGGCCAAGGCTGCGCCCCCCCCCTCTCCCTTGGCCCTATATATAGTGGGGGGAGGGAGGGCAGCAGCAATCCAAGCCCTGACGCCTCCCTCTCCCTCCCGTGACACATCTCCCTCCTCCCGCAGCGCTTGGCGAAGCCCTGTTGGAATCCCGCTACTTCCACCACCACGCCGTCGTGCTGCTGGATCTCCATCAATCTCTCCTCCCCCCTTGCTGGATCAAGAAGGAGGAGACGTCGCTGCTCCGTACGTGTGTTGAACGCGGAGGTGCCGTCCGTTCGACGCTAGGATCATCGGTGATTTGGATCACGACGAGTACGACTCCATCAACCCCGTTCTCTTGAACGCTTCCGCTCGCGATCTACAAGGGTATGTAGATGCACTCCTTCCCTCTCGTTGCTAGTAAACTCCATAGATTGATCTTGGTGATGCGTAGAAAATTTTGAATTTCTGCTACGTTCCCCAACAGTGTCGCGACTTCAACCCAACCTCCGCTGATGATGAGCCCTAAGAATGGATTGATAAAGAGTACACCACCAAATCTAGCGAGTTAGTAAGCTTATTGATGGAGTTTGCCACGAGAAATCTTCCTATCGCCACTGGCTCTCCTCCTGCTAGATCACCATGAACAGGGGTATCTTCACCGCCCGGCACCGGTTGCAACTCACACACACCAACATGATATTCTGACGAGCAAAAATAAAACACCACTAAGGCAAACACTACACCTAGGCTACTATATACATCAGTAGCCCCACGCTCTTCTCCCATACATGCTTTGCCGGCAAGGTTGAGAGAGAGGGAAGACGAATGAACAGAGAGCTCATCTTGGACTCTCAATGGAAGGGCCAGGGAGAGAAACATAAGGGAAAAGTTTTGATCTGAGTCCTTCTCGACGACAGGGTGCTCTATCGTTTTTTTAGGAACGAGCCACTTGCTGGTTGCAATTCTTATTTGATGCGTAATTCACTACATGCCGCTATGTGCCACTGCGCAAAGATGGGCCGACAACATACCACATTCTTTCGAGTAATTTCCCTTTTCCCATACCTTCACATACCAAATTTTCCCTTTTAAAACTATTTTTCTTCTAGTTTTCTGCTTTTTCTTTCGTTTTCTATTTTCATTGTTCATTTTCCCATTATCAAATTCGTGAATATTTTTCGTCAACATATTTTGAATTCTTGAGCATTTTCTCGTTCATAATTATTTTTAGTCCATGAGCATTTTTAAAAATTCATGGACGATTTTGATTCCGTGAAATTTTTTAAGATTCATGAATATTTTCTACATCCACACATATTTTCTGAACTAACAAACACTTTTACATTCCATGAACATTTTATGAAACTCGTGAACATTTTTTAATTCGTCAACTTTTTATTTTTGCTTACACTTTTTGAGAACTGCAAACATCTTGATTTCGTGAACATTTTTTGAAATTCGAAAACATTTTTCAAATTTTCAAACATTTTCGTATTAAGAAATGTTAAATGTTTATTTGTATTTGTGAACATTTTTAGAATCCCCGGAAATTTCTTGGCAGTCATGAAGATTTATTTACTTTGCAAATATTTTTTTGATTTCAGGAATTTTTCACAAATTTGAGAATTATTTGTTGAATTTATGAATATTTTAAAATTTCAAACTTTTATTGAGTTCACTAATATTTGCCTGAATCCACGAAATATTTTGAGTCGTGATATTTCTTTGAAATCATCAATATTTTTTGAATCAAACTTTTTTGGAAATCATGGATATATTTTGAATTCACGAACTGTTTCTGTATTCATGAATATTTCTTAAATATATGACAATTTTTTGAATTCGCAAGCATTTTGTAAATTTCTAAATATTTTTTGATAGTTTTTAGAAAAATTAGTCAACACAATTCAAAATAAAAGTAACTGCCAAAAAAACCAACGAAAGAAAATATTTCAGCAGTGCTTTACCTCTGGCGATGGGCCAATGATGTAGCTCCTTCCTCATGATTTTCTCTCTCTTTTGTTTCTTTGTTCTGTTTGGAAAGGTTTTTCATTAGTTTTCTTTAATTTTCTGTTTTTCCTTTTTTTTCACAGATTTTTTTCTTTTCTAAATGTTTTTTTAACACATGTCTACTTTTTCAATACACAATGTACATTTTTACTATACATGTGGTTTTTTTTCAAATAAATGATGTATATTTTAAACAGTTTTTGGTACACATGTAAAATATTTTTCAAATACACATTGCAAACATTTTTTACAATGTATATTTTTTTCAAAATCATGAATATTTTTTGAAAACAAATTTTTTTTGAAACGAATATTTATTCATTATGCCATGTACATTGTTTTGGATAGTATGCAACGTTTTCCATAAACGTGAACATTGTTGCGAACCTCCTGTGGTCGGGTGGTTAAGATGACAATGGTATCGCAACCCATCAGGGTTTAAGTTGTATACTTAATATTGGTGCTCGCATGTAGACGTTCCCATCGACTGCGAGGCGCATGTGGTGACTTCGTAAATCTCAAGATCGTATGCTGGCTTAGTTTCTCGAGGTGTTCATATGGATGGGGTGTGCGTGTGCTTGTGTTTATAGTAGGGTATGCTTGTGTGAGCGACTTCGATAACACTGCGTTAGAAAAATACTATGCAAAAAGACATTTGTTTCTACATTGTTGTATAAACTTCTTTTTTACAACGCTGACAGGGTCAACGCTGGGCTAGGTCTACTGCCCTCTGCATCTCCGTCACATCCTCTCTCCAGAATAAAAAAAACACGTTCCCCAATTCTCCTTCTCTCCAGAAGAAAAAAAAACACGTTCCCAAATCCTGAAATCCCCCACACTCCCAGCAACCACCCCAACCCCTCGTGCGCGCCAACCGCCGGCCATGGAGGACGCGGCGGCGGCGGCCGTCCCCGGAGCGCACGCGTCGGCGAGCCGCCGATCCGACGACCGGCAGGTGCCGCTGTGGAGTCCCGGCCCCCGGGAGCAGCAGAGAAGCCCCGACGATCTCATCAGCCACCTCCCCGACGACGTCCTCGGCGCCGTCGTCTCGCTCCTCCCCACCAAGGACGGCGCGCGCACGCAGGTCCTCTCGCGCCGGTGGCGCCCCCTCTGGCGCTCGTCCGCGGCGCCGCTCAACCTGTCGATCGACCGCCGCTTCTGCGCGGGCGACGCCCGCAAGCACGCCGCCGTCGTCTCCCGGATCCTCTCCGACCACCCCGGCCCCGCCCGCCAGTTCTCGCTCCGCCAGGCCTTCCCGCCGGGCCAGATCGACCGCTGGCTCCGCGCCGGATCGCTCGCCCGCCTGCAGGAGCTCGAAATCGCCTACACCAAGGTGCACGGGGACGTATGCCACCCGATGCCGCCGTCCGCGCTCTGCTTTGCGCCGACGCTCCGCGCGGCCAAGTTCGGCAGCTGTGAGTTCCCCGAGCTGACCGCGCCGTCGCCGAAATTTCCGCGCCTCAAGCAGCTCACCCTGTGCCGCGTCAGCATCTCGGAGGACTCTCTCCACGGCATGCTCTCTGGCTGCATTGCCTTGGAAAGCCTTTCGCTGGACCGGAACATCGGCATCGGTCGCCTCTGCATCAGCTCACCGACGGTTAGGCGCTTCAGCTTCTCGCCTCATCGGGACAAACAAGGTATCGTCACTTGCCAAGAGCTGCTCGTCCAGGACGTCCCACGCCTTGAGAGGTTAATACTACATGATTCACACATTGGTCCGGCGACCATCCGGATAACCGGGGCACCTAAACTGGAGCTGTTGGGGTTGTTGTCTCATGGCATATCTACACTCAAGCCTGGAACCACAGTTCTCCAGGTAGCCGTAAGGCCAATCGCGCATTCGACATACCCATATACTACAAGCTATCATTCTTATTCACACTTGTTTTATTTTCCTCCAGAAAACGATTGATGTCAGCTTGACAACCATAATGCATAAAGTGAAGATTTTGGTTGTTGACTCTATTGGTCCCAATCTAGATGCAATTGTTGGCCTACTCAAGTGCTTCACTTTCTTAGAGAGGCTATATGTCATTGTGAGTATACAAACTTCTGTCTTTAAATATGGAAATCAACATTGGGTTAGACTTAATCACGACCCGCTGAACTGTCGTGTATGTGTTACTAATTCAGTTCTTTTGTGACTGCCTTTATATTATTTCGTTCTTCTGTCTGCAGTCGCACCCACAGGAGGATATGAATAATGTGCGCAAGTATGACCCACTGGATCCAATTGAATGCCTAGAACTCCATCTAAAAAAAGTGGTATTGAAGAATTACGATGGTAACCGGACGCAAGTTATTCACTTTGCCCAGTTCTTTGTTTTGAATGCAAAAGTGCTTAAGGAAATGGAAATTGGAGTTGTCAACCGCTGCAACAGCAAATGGATGCGTTTTCAGCGTAAACGGTTGCAAGTGCAGAATAGAGCTTCTCGAGATGCACAGATTGAACTAAAATGGGATACAAAGAAGAGCTTCAAATACCATGGTTTTTCCGAGGCTGATCCCTTTGACATGTCCTCATGTTGACACTTGATACGGTTGTGTTAGGTAGCCTTTCCAGAGATCGCGTTGCAGCCGGCTTCCCTTGTTTGCCTGTCTAAGGTTATCTCACCGTTGTGATATCTACAAAATGATCTACTTAATGCAGCAATGGAATGCTTTCTTGCGCACTCTGGAGCATACCAGGATTTAGGAGGTTGCGCAGCAGCTCAAGATTCCAGTCCAAACTTGTGATGTATAAGATGTTAGAGGGTTACTAGGATTCGTGTGTCCTGTTTAGTTGCTTGGATTTTCTCTCCTGATTGGTGTCATATTGTAAGCTGGTAGCACCTACAAGCTCCAGCTAATATATTTGTGTAATTACCACTTGCTTTAATGAAATCCCGAATGCACTTTTATTATTTTATAGTCAGCTGATTTCGAATTCGCCATCAGTCAGTTATCCTGGCCGCCCGGTTACCTAACCCAGCACGAGGGGCTGTGGTTCTTTTGAACCGGATCTCCTCGGTTCGGTTGGGCGGGTTCCTGGTCATTTTCGGCGGGGTCCCATTTGTGTTTCCATGCCCGGAAGAGTTGTGTTGTTTTTTAACTGAATTTTAAAAGTGTGTCTGCGCCGCATTTCATATTTTTATGTTTCAGAGTGTCTCGCTTTCCTGGAGATAGAAGCAGGGTGGAAAGACCAGTGGCGACTCCTCCAGGATGTGCATGGAGAGGGTGATGTACGTGAAAGCAGCGGTTGCCACTGGCAGACAGGGTAAATCTTCACTCTTTGGTTGTGCTCCCTCCTTTTTTTTTGTCTTCTTCAGTTCTGTTTTTCCGTTGCGGCTAGCGTTTCATCTCTGTGCCATCCGTCAAGGTGTGTTTGTATGAGTCACTGAACATCTGACAAAGTTTACGGTAGGGAGGTGGTGTTGGGTGTTTCAGTTGTGTTCTTAGTCCAATGAGTCAACCAATATCCACACACGCAATGTAACGGTACTCTGTTTTCAATCATCCCCTTTTTGCTACAAATTAATCATAAAATGTACCTGAATGTATGGAGGGGGGGGGGGGGGAGCACTGTTATTTTTAGCTTCTCGAAGGTGCTGGTATTCATGGACAAAGGGGGACTGGACATGCATTGGTAATATATCATTGCTGTTTTTGTGGGGTTTAATCTGTTCAATATATGATCCTTCAGTAGTGTGGCTCAACAAATACTACTGTTGGTATTGTCGAGTGGAGACGACTCCTTTTTTTTTATCATTGCCCTGTGTGCAGTCCATTTCTTAGAGGTAGATTGCAGCAATTGTTAACCCAGAATGGACAAATGGTTTTTGCCTTGTTGTGTCTCCAGGCTTCGTATCGTCAGGAGGACCTCTGGGGTCAGTTATGAAGTTTGTACTCCCTGCCGTCAGTTTTGGAGTCCTGCTAGAATGGAGATAGAGAGGAAGCAAGATGTGGCAAGTTCAGAGAAGCAGAATTTATAGGAGTCAGTCGGAGTCATGCCGGAAGTTGGTCTGTCAGAATCTCTGAAATTTCCGTAAGTACTTTGGTGAATATTTCTAGGATTGATATGAAGCAGTCTAGCACTATCACTTTAGTGAAATTTCCATCAGTATATTTTCTAGGTTTGTTTGCATGATTCTTTCATTCACTGGCTAGCTCTAGTCTATTAACCAGCACTGGAGGGTCAGCGCGTCCGATGTATTAGTCGCCACGAAAGCTGATCTTGGCAAAGGCTGGCGATATATAGTTTCTTGAAAGGGACGAACTCAATTTCCCGAACAGTATAAAGGCTGGCGATAAGAAAGTCAGCAGTCATCGCCATTAGCAACTGTAGATAGAATGCAAAACTCCAGGCAGACGATGGTGATGAAGATGTATTCCTGGAAATCAGTAAAAGCTCATCCTGGCTCAAGTCACAAGTAACAGAATTTTATTATGTGTCTGAACTCCCTGCTGTCAGTGTTAAGAGTCGTGCTGTAATGGAGATGGGAAGAAAGAGGAGGAAGAAGCGAGATGTGACCAGTTGAGAGAAGCAGAATTTCAACCGTGCCTGATGTTGCTTGCCTCTGAACCGACGACATGTTCATCAAGTTTGGGTGTATGGCTGAAAGCTTGAACGTTACTATGGAATCTTGGCCACCCAGATTCAGTTGACATTACAAGAGCATGCATGCACTCACAAAATCGGCCATAGTGTCTGGTTTTTATTTTTTACAGAGCCAGCCAGCTTACCACAAGATCGATAGTTTAAGCTCAGGCACGGCACGTTAGCTAGGCTTCGAGCACCCTGAGTGAATAACAAACCAACCTTCCTTTTTGCGACTTGCAAGCAGGTTATACACAGCCATACATTACTGACCACAATTAATCGAGAGAAATAGGCGATACAGTTTGCAGTAGTTCTGATAGAGAAAATATGTTTGCTTGAATGTTACAGCGTCAGTCAAGGGGACTGCATTCATATCATATGGAAAATGGCAGATCAGTTGACAAGAGTAGCATGTTCAGTCCCAGTGCAGAGCCACGCTTACTTCAATTATCGTACACAAACAACAACATAAATTTGCCACCACAAGAGGTAAATAGAACTCAGGGGTGTTACTCAAGTCAAGCTTCCCCAACAGCGAATTAAAAACACATCTACTACTAATGTCTGTTCTAACTCAAGCAACCCAGCAAGACGGGGGAGGCAGCTGGCGACAGATTTAGGAAGAAAAAAATTACTAGCTCACACTAGAGATAAATCACCTTGAATACATGTGATCCGCTCAACAAAGTCACTTTTGGAACCAAATGCTGATGGCCGGCCAGTTGAGTTGCAGACTTTGCAGTAATTAGCAGGACTGGATTCTCCAGATGCATTACTTGACTTGGATCCACGAACTGCTGTTCAAGATGAGTGAGTAAAAATCACGATCATTTGAGTTACCAGGATTAAGGTGCCTAGTTCTTGGTGGTCACTCTCTCATTCTTCTGGTCTCCTTTCTTCGCCCGAGATTATTTTTGCGACGTACTCTTCCCACTCCTTGTCATCCTTAAACATGTGACCTTCATAGGCTCTGCTGACACGGATTCTGCACTTGGGGAGCAAGTTGGTTGCTTTTTCAATGGAACACTCCAGAGCCTTCACCCTGCGTGGAGCTGCTCTGAAACAACTGATTTTGACCTCGAGCTGTGCAAGGCCTGGAAGATGCTCGACACCCAAGTCTTCAAAAAAGTCGGACGCCACAAACATTGGGTTCAAGTGAAGACGGAGACAACGGAGTGCTGGCATAGCACCTGGTGCAAATGTTAGCCGCAGTCCACCCGTTGGTTTCACTTCAACAGGAGAACGGAAGAATGAATAGGGGAAGTAGAAGACCTTTAGCAGTTTGAATCCATCACTACCGATGATCAGCTTTCCATTAATGGCCTCTATTGTTATCTCAAGCTCCAGATGGGCCAGAGAAGGCATGCCCATGAGAACTTGGAGATCCTCCTTATCAAATTCCGTGACCGTTATGCATAGTTTCATGAGATTCTCGAGGGAGGCCATTCCTCTGGGAACCATTCCAATAACTGGCTGAATTTTAAGAACTTGGAGGCACGGGTAGGTGCTGCATGGGTTACAGAACAGACGCTTGGCTGTCTCTCCACCAGTACGAAGATAACGAAGGTTGCATTTGCCCGACTCATTTACTTCTTCCGCAAATCTCACAGGGTCGTCGGTTTCCTGGAAACGTAACTCCTCCAAGGCCTGCAGACTCCGAAACCCACCTGCAGGTAATTGTGTGTACCTGCTGACAAATAGGCGCACCAATTTCTGCAACTGCACCACATTAGAGGGAAGTCTATGAAGTAAATAACAGTCTCTCAAATCGAGTGTCTCCAAGTGCTGCAGCTTTCCAATTTCACAAGGAAGCTCAGTAATCTTAGAATAGCCAATTCTCAAATACCTCAGCTGACGCGAACTACCTATGTGTTTTACATGCTTGTTTTCCAACGAATCACATCCAAAAAGATCCAACACCCGCAAAGCATGGAAGTCCACGAGATGGGGTACTATCAGCTTATCTGGCTCAAACACAGTCAATGAGCGAATATGTATCTTGGTCTCTGTAATTGCCCCAACTGCCCCTTTATGCTCTTTGCCACTAGATTGCATGGACAGACGACGTATCTTATTTGGGAAAAAATTGCATATGCGCCCATTTAAGACAGTGGCAAAATTCTCTTCGTCCGATAAAGATATAATAAGGTCAAGCACCATATCATGGACCCTACAATATCTCACCGAACTGTCATAATTACCATAAACTGGCTGAATCATATTTCTATTAACGAGTTCATTAAAACAGTTCTGTGCTACTTGATCCAAACTTCCCCATTGTGTAGCAATGAATCCTTCTGCTATCCATTTCCATTTCAACAGTTTAATATCGATCATGGAGTCCTCTGGATATAAGCACAAGTACAGTAAACAAGTCTTCAGGTGGTGGGGAAGATCCAGGTAACTATGTAACAATATATCTTTCATCCCTTTTAAGTTCCCATCTTTATCAAACGAAGAACCAGTACCAATGGAATCTTGCAGTCTCTCCCATTCATCCTTGTTATGTGTCTTACTGGCAAGCAAACATGCAAATGTAATTATAGCCAGTGGCAGTCCGCCACATTTTTTTAAAATCCTAGCAGAAACTTCTTCCAGTTCAGAAGGACATGAATCAACGGAGCTGAAAATTCTCTTAAAGAATAGTCTTCTAGAATCAACATCATCTAGAGGTGCCATTTGATAGGGTTGCTCATCCGAGACAGAACAACATAGATTAGCTACACCTGTAATGCGTGTAGTAGCAATTATTCTGCTGCCATTATTATTCTCAGGAAATGCTGTCTTGACCAATTTCCAATCTTGTTCTTTCCATACGTCATCAATAACAATGAAGTACCTGCATTGAGTAGTGTGCATTGTTAAGCATTCTCGTTAACTGTGGGACTTGCACTAGCAATTAATTTGATAATGGCAAACAGATACATAAATGTTGCACACTTAATTTTGCAGTAACTTTTTTTGTATCAATCAAGCTTATTAGAAGTATCTCACTGCATCCTCAAGGTAAGTGAAAACAAGAGTATCTAAATCATATCAACGGATAAACGACTTTCCATTGGTAGAAGAAAGAACAATTCTACTTTAAGTTTCAATCCTGGAATTTAGTAGTTAAACCACAAATCCTTAACTATTAACATTGTAGTTTACCTTCTAGACCCTAACCACCCGGCGGGTGCGTGTTCGTAGGTTCGTCATGGTCAAGTAACATGACCTCCAGAACAGGATTACCGTACCACTCTGGTGCGGATCTTACTCTGGTTGACCTACGAGGTTCGGTAGTAACTTGATCTGAAGTTACATGATCATCATCATTAGCTTCCTCACTAATTGGTGTAGGAGTCATAGGAACAGATTTCTGTGATGAAGTACTTTCCAATAAGGGATCAGGTACAATTACCTCATCAAATTCTACTTTCCTCCCACTCACTTCTTTCGAGAGAAACTCCTTCTCTAGAAAGGATTCATTCTTAGCAACGAATGTCTTGCCTTCGGATATGTGATAGAAGGTGTACCCAACAGTCTCCTTTGGGTATCCTATGAAGACACATTTCTCCGATTTCGGTTCGAGCTTATCAGGTTGAAGCTTTTTCACATAAGCATCGCAACCACAAACTTTAAGAAACGACAACTTTGGTTTCTTGCCAAACCACAGTTCATAAGGCGTCGTCTCAACGGATTTAGATGGTGCCCTATTTAACGTGAATGCAGCCATCTCTAAAGCATAACCCCAAAACGATAGCGGTAAATTAGTAAGAGACATCATAGATCGCACCATATCTAGTAAAGTATGATTACGACGTTCGGACACACCATTACGTTGTGCTGTTCCGGGTGGCGTGAGTTGCGAAACTATTCCGCATTGTTTCAAATGAAGACCAAACTCGTAACTCAAATATTCTCCTCCACGATCAGATCGTAGAAACTTTCTTTTCTTGTTACGATGATTTTCCACTTCACTCTGAAATTCTTTGAACTTTTCAAATGTTTCAGACTCATGCTTCATCAAGTAGATATACCCATATCTGCTCAAATCATCTGTGAAGGTGAGAATAACGATACCCACCGCGAGCTTCAACATTCATCGGACCACATACATCAGTATGTATGATTTCCAACAAATCTGTTGCGCGCTCCATTGTTCCGGAGAACGGAGTTTTAGTCATCTTGCCCATGAGGCATGGTTCGCAAGTACCAAGTGATTCATAATCAAGTGATTCCAAAAGTCCATCAAAATGGAGTTTCTTCATGCGCTTTATACCAATATGACCTAAACGGCAGTGCCACAAATAAGTTGCACTATCATTATCAACTCTGCATCTTTTGGCTTCAATATTATGAATATGTGTATCACTACTATCGAGATTTAATATAAATAGACCACTCTTCAAGGGTGCATGACCATAAAAGATATTACTCATATAAATAGAACAACCATTATTCTCTGGTTTAAATGAATAACCGTCTCGCATCAAACAAGATCCAGATATAATGTTTATGCTCAACGCTGGCACCAAATAACAATTATTCAGGTCTAAAACTAATCCGAAGGTAGATGTAGAGGTAGCGTGCCGACCGCGATCACATCGACTTTGGAACCATTTCCCACGCGCATTGTCACCTCGTCCTTAGCCAATCTTCGCTTAATCCGTAGTCCCTGTTTCGAGTTGCAAATATTAGCAACAGAACCAGTATCAAATACCTAGGTTCTACTGCGAGCATTAGTAAGGTACACATCAATAACATGTATATCACATATACCTTTGTTCACCTTGCCATCCTTCTTATCCGCCAAATACTTGGGGCAGTTCCGCTTCCAGTGACCAGTCCCTTTGCAGTAGAAGCACTCAGTCTCGGGCTTAGGTCCAGACTTGGGCTTCTTCACTTGAGCAGCAACTTGCTTGCCGTTCTTCTTGAAGTTCCCCTTCTTCCCTTTACCCTTTTTCTTGAAACTGGTGGTCTTTTTGACCATCAACACTTGATGCTCCTTCTTGATTTCTACCTCTGCAGCCTTTAGCATCGCGAAGAGCTCGGGAATTGTCTTATCCATCCCTTGCATGTTTATAGTTCATCACGAAGCTCTTGTAGCTTGGTGGCAGTGATTGAAGAATTCTGTCAATGACACTATCATCCGGAATATTAACTCCCAGTTGAATCAAGTGATTGTTATACCCCAGACATTTTGAGTATATGCTCACTGACAGAACTATTCTCCTCCATCTTGCAGCTGTAGAACTTATTGAAGACTTCATATCTCTCAATCCGGGCATTTGCTTGAAATATTAACTTCAACTCCTGGAACATCTCATATGCTCCATGACGTTCAAAACGTCGTTGAAGTCCCGGTTCTAAGCCGTAAAGCATGGCACACTGAACTATCGAGTAGTCATCAGCTTTGCTCTGCCAGACGTTCATAACATCTGGCGTTGCTCCTGCAGCGGGTCTGGCACCTAGCGGTGCTTCCAGGACGTAATTCTTCTATGCAGCAATGAGGATAATCCTCAAGTTACGGACCCAGTCCGTGTAGTTGCTACCATCATCTTTCAACTTAGCTTTCTCAAGGAACGCATTAAAATTCAACGGAACAACAGCACGGGCCATCTATCTACAACAACATAGACATGCAAAATACTATCAGGTACTAAGTTCATGATAAATTAAAGTTCAATTAATCAAATTACTTAAGAACTCCCACTTAGATAGACATCCCTGTAATCATCTAAGTGATCACGTGATCCAAATCAACTAAACCATGTCCGATCATCATGTGAGATGGAGTAGTTTTCAATGGTGAACATCACTATGTTGATCATATCTACTATATGATTCATGCTCGACCTTTCGGTCTCAGTGTTCCAAGGCCATATCTGCATATGCTAGGCTCGTCAAGTTTAACCCGAGTGTTCTGCGTGTGCAAAACTGGCTTGTACCCGTTGTATGTGAACGTAGAGCTTATCACACCCGATCATCACGTGGTGTCTCGGCACGACGAACTTTCGCAACGGTGCATACTCAGGGAGAACACTTGTTCCTTGAAATTTAGTGAGAGATCATCTTATAATGCTACCGCCGTACTAAGCAAAATAAGATGCATAAAAGATAAACATCACATGCAATCAATATAAGTGATATGATATGGCCAGCAACATCTTGTGCCTTTGATCTCCATCTCCAAAGCACCGTCATGATCACCATCGTCACCGGCGCGACACCTTGATCTCCATCATAGCATCGTTGTCATCTCGTCAACTATTGCTTCTACGACTATCGCTACCGCTTAGTGATAAAGTAAAGCAATTACATGGCGATTGCATTTCATACAATAAAGCGACAATCATATGGCTCCTGCCAGTTGCCGATAACTTTGTTACAAAACATGATAATCTCATACAATAAAATTTAGCATCATGTCTTGACCATATCACATCACATCATTGTTGGGGATCGTAGCAAAATTTTAAAATTTCCTACGCATCACCAAGATCCATCTATGGAGTATACTAGCAACGAGGGGAAGGGAGTGCATCTACATACCCTTGTAGATCGCGAGCGGAAGCGTTCTAATGAACGGGGTTGATGGAGTCGTACTCGCCGTGATTCAAATCACCGATGACCGAGTGCCGAACGGACGGCACCTCCGCGTTCAACACACGTACGGAGCAGTGACGTCTCCTCCTTCTTGATCCAGCAAGGGGAAGGAGAGGTTGATGGAGATCCAGCAGCACGACGGCGTGGTGGTGGATGTAGCGGGGTCTCGGCAGGGCTTCGCCAAGCTTCTGCGAGAGGGAGAGGTGTTGCAGGGGGAGAGGGAGGCGCCGGGGGCTGGTGTATTGCTGCCCTCCCTCCCCCCACTATTTATAGGCCCCCTGGGAGGGGGAGGGCGCCAGCCCTGGATCCCATCTGCATGGGGGGCGGCGGCCAAAGGGGGGAAGGGGGTGGCTTCCCCCACAAGCCAAAGGGGGGCGCCCCCCACCCCTAGGGTTTCCAACCCTAGGCGCAGGGGGAGGCCCAAGGGGGGGCACCCCAGCCCACTAAGGGCTGGTTCCCTTCCCACTTCAGCCCATGGGGCCCTCCGGGATAGGTGGCCCCACCCGATGGACCCCCGGGACCCTTCCGGTGGTCCCGGTACAATACCGATAACCCCCGAAATTTTCCCGGTGGCCGAAACTGGACTTCCTATATATAATTCTTCACCTCCGGACCATTCCGGAACTCCTCGTGACGTCCGGGATCTCATCCGGGACTCCGAACAACTGGTTTCCGCATACTCATATCTCTACAACCCTAGCATCACCGAACCTTAAGTGTGTAGACCCTACGGGTTCGGGAGACATGCAGACATGACTGAGACGCCTCTCCGGTCAATAACCAACAGCGGGATCTGGATACCCATGTTGGCTCCCACATGTTCTATGATCTCATCGGATGAACCACGATGTCGAGGATTCAATCAATCCCGTACACAATTCCCTTTGTCAATCGGTATGTTACTTGCCCGAGATTCGATCGTCGGTATCCCAATACCTTGTTCAATCTCGTTACCGGCAAGTCTCTTTACTCGTACCGCAATGCATGATCCCGTGACTAACTCCTTAGTCACATTGAGCTCATTATGATGATGCATTATCGAATGGGCCCAGAGATACCTCTCCGTCACACGGAGTGACAAATCCCAGTCTCGATCCGTGCCAACCCAACAGACACTTTCAGAGATACCCGTAGTGCACCTTTATAGTCACCCAGTTACGTTGTGACGTTTGGCACACCCAAAGCACTCCTACGGTATCCGGGAGTTGCACGATCTCATGGTCTAAGGAAAAGATACTTGACATTGGAAAAGCTCTAGCAAACGAACTACACGATCTTTGAGCTATGCTTAGGATTGGGTCCTGTCCATCACATCGTTCTCCTAATGATGTGATCCCGTTATCAATGACATCCAATGTCCATGGTCAGGAAACACATGACTATCTGTTGCTCAACGAGCTAGTCAACTAGAGGCTTACTAGGGACACGTTGTGGTCTATGCATTCACACATGTATTACGATTTCCGGATAACACAATTATAGCATGAACGATAGACAATTATCATGAACAAAGAAATATAATAATAACCATTTATTATTGCCTCTAGGGCATATTTCCAACAGTCTCCCACTTGCACTAGAGTCAATAATCTAGTTACATTGTGATGAATCAAACACCCATAGCGTCCTGGTGTTGATCATGTTTTGCTCTAGGGAGAGGTTTAGTCAACGGATCTGCTACATTCAGGTCCGTATGTACTTTACAAATATCTATGTCTCCATTTTGAACACTTTCACGAATGGAGTTGAAGCGACGCTTGATATGCCTGGTCTTCCTGTGAAACCTGGGCTCCTTGGCAAGGGCAATAGCTCCAGTGTTGTCACAGAAGAGAGTCATCGGGCCCGACGCATTGGGAATCACCCCTAGGTCGGTAATGAACTCCTTTATCCAGACTGCTTCCTGTGCTGCCTCTGAGGCTGCCATGTACTCCGCTTTACATGTAGATCCCGCCACGACGCTTTGCTTGCAACTGCACCAGCTTATTGCCCCTCCATTCAAAATATACACGTATCCGGTTTGTGACTTCGAGTCATCCAGATCTGTGTCAAAGCTAGCGTCGACGTAACCCTTTACGACGAGCTCTTCGTCACCTCCATAAACGAGAAACATATCCTTAGTCCTCTTCAGATACTTCAGGATATTCTTGACCGCTGTCCAGTGTTCCATGCCGGGATTACTTTGGTACCTTCCTACCAAACTTACGACAAGGTTTACATCAGGTCTGGTACACAGCATGGCATACATAATAGACCCTATGGCCGAGGCATAGGGGATGACACTCATCTTTTCTCTATCTTCTGCCGTGGTCGGGCATTGAGCCGTGCTCAATTGTGCACCTTGCAATACAGGCAAGAACCCCTTCTTGGACTGATCCATATTGAACTTCTTCAATATCTTGTCAAGGTACGTACTCTGTGAAACACCAATGAGGCGTCTTGATCTATCTCTATAGATCTTGATGCCTAATATATAAGCAGCTTCTCCAAGGTCCTTCATTGAAAAACACTTATTCAAATAGGCCTTTATACTTTCCAATAATTCTATATCATTTCCCATCAATAGTATGTCATCCACATATAATAAGAGAAATGCTACAGAGCTGCCACTCACTTTCTTGTAAACACAGGCTTCTCCATAAGTCTGTGTAAACCCAAACGCTTTGATCATCTCATCAAAGCGAATGTTCCAACTCCGAGATGCTTGCACCAGCCCATAGATTGAGCGCTGGAGCTTGCACACTTTGTTAGCATTCTTAGGATCGACAAAACCTTCCGGCTGCATCATATACAATTCTTCCTTAAGGAAGCCATTAAGGAATGCCGTTTTGACGTCCATTTGCCATATCTCATAATCATATAATGCGGCAATTGCTAACATCATTCGGACGGACTTCAGCTTCGCTACGGGTGAGAAAGTCTCATCGTAGTCAACCCCTTGAACTTGTCGATAACCCTTAGCGACAAGTCGAGCCTTATAGATGGTCACATTACCATCCGCGTCTGTCTTCTTCTTAAAGATCCATTTATTTTCTATGGCTCGCCGATCATCGGGCAAGTCAGTCAAAGTCCATACTTCGTTTTCATACATGGATCCTATCTCGGATTTCATGGCTTCTAGCCATTTGTCGGAATCCGGGCCCGCCATCGCTTCTTCATAGTTCGAAGGTTCACCGTTGTCTAACAACATGATTTCCAGGACAGGGTTGCCGTACCACTCTGGTGCGGAACGTGTCCTTGTGGACCTTCGAAGTTCAGCAGTAACTTGATCCAAAGCTTCAATCATCATCATTAACTTCCTCCCCAGCCGGTGTAGGCACCACATGAACATCTTCCCGCGCTGCGCTACTTTCCGGTTCGGAAGGGGTGACTATCACCTCATCAAGTTCCACTTTCCTCCCACTTAATTCTTTCGAGAGAAACTCTTTCTCCAGAAAGGACCCGTTCTTGGCAACAAAGATCTTGTTTCGGATCTTAGGTAGAAGGTATACCCAATGGTTTCCTTAGGGTATCCTATGAAGACGCATTTTTCCGACTTGGGTTCGAGCTTTTCAGGTTGAAGTTTCTTGACATAAGCATCGCATCCCCAAACTTTTAGAAACGACAGCTTAGGTTTCTTCCCAAACCACAATTCATACGGTGTCGTCTCAACGGATTTCGATGGAGCCCTGTTTAAAGTGGATGCAGCTGTCTCTAGAGCGTATCCCCAAAATGGTAGCGGTAAATCGGTAAGAGACATCATAGATCGCACCATATCTAATAGAGTGCGATTACGACGTTCGGACACACCATTTCGCTGAGGTGTTCCAGGCGGCGTGAGTTGTGAAACGATTCCACATTTCCTTAAGTGCGTACCAAATTCGTGACTTAAATATTCTCCTCCACGATCTGATCGTAAGAACTTTATTTTTCTGTCACGTTGATTCTCGACCTCACTCTGAAATTCCTTGAACTTTTCAAAGGTCTCAGACTTGTGTTTCATTAGGTAGACATACCCATATCTACTTAAGTCATCAGTGAGAGTGAGAACATAACGATAGCCTCCGCGAGCCTCAACACTCATTGGACCGCACACATCGGTATGTATGATTTCCAATAAGTTGGTTGCTCGCTCCATTGTTCCGGAGAACGGAGTCTTGGTCATCTTACCCATGAGGCATGGTTTGCACGTGTCAAATGATTCGTAATCAAGAGACTCCAAAAGTCCATCTGCATGGAGCTTCTTCATGCGCTTGACACCAATGTGACCAAGGCGGCAGTGCCACAAGTATGTGGGACTATCGTTATCAACTTTACATCTTTTGGTATTCACACTATGAATATGTGTAACATCACGTTCGAGATTCATCAAGAATAAACCATTGACCAGCGGGGCATGACCATAAAACATATCTCTCATATAAATAGAACAACCATTATTCTCAGATTTAAATGAGTAGCCATCTCGAATTAAACGAGATCCAGATACAATGTTCATGCTCAAAGCTGGCACTAAATAACAATTATTGAGGTTTAAAACTAATCCCGTAGGTAAATGCAGAGGTAGCGTGCCGACGGCGATCACATCGACCTTGGAACCATTCCCGACGCGCATCGTCACCTCGTCCTTCGCCAGTCTCCGCTTATTCTGCAGCTCCTGTTTTGAGTTACAAATATGAGCAACCGCACCGGTATCAAATACCCAGGAGCTACTACGAGTACTGGTAAGGTACACATCAATTACATGTATATCACATATACCTTTGGTATTGCCGGCCTTCTTGTCCGCTAAGTATTTGGGGCAGTTCCGCTTCCAGTGACCACTTCCCTTGCAATAAAAGCACTCAGTCTCAGGCTTGGGTCCATTCTTTGGCTTCTTCCCGGCAACTGGCTTACCGGGCGCGGCAACTCCCTTGCCGTCCTTCTTGAAGTTCTTCTTACCCTTGCCTTTCTTGAACTTAGTGGTTTTATTCACCATCAACACTTGATGTTCCTTTTTGATCTCCACCTCCGCTGATTTCAGCATTGAATATACCTCAGGAATGGTCTTTTCCATCCCCTGCATATTGAAGTTCATCACAAAGCTCTTGTAGCTTGGTGGAAGCGACTGGAGGATTCTGTCAATGACCGCGTCATCCAGGAGATTAACTCCCAGCTGAGACAAGCGGTTGTGTAACCCAGACATTCTGAGTATGTGCTCACTAACAGAACTATTTTCCTCCATTTTACAGCTGAAGAACTTGTCGGAGACTTCATATCTCTCGACCCGGGCATGAGCTTGGAAAACCATTTTCAGCTCTTCGAACATCTCATATGCTCCATGTTTCTCAAAACGCTTTTGGAGACCCGGTTCTAAGCTGTAAAGCATGCCGCACTGAACGAGGGAGTAATCATCAGCACGTGATTGCCAAGCGTTCATAACGTCTTGGTTCTCTGGGATTGGTGTTTCACCTAGCGGTGCTTCTAGGACATAATCTTTCTTGGCAGCTATGAGGATGATCCTCAGGTTCCGGACCCAGTCCGTATAGTTGCTGCCATCATCTTTCAGCTTGGTTTTCTCTAGGAACGCGTTGAAGTTGAGGACAACGTGGGCCATTTGATCTACAAGACATATTGTAAAGATTTTAGACTAAGTTCATGATAATTAAGTTCATCTAATCAAATTATTCAATGAACTCCCACTCAGATAGACATCCCTCTAGTCATCTAAGTGAAACATGATCCGAGTTAACTAGGCCGTGTCCGATCATCACGTGAGACGGACTAGTCAAGATCGGTGAACATCTCCATGTTAATCGTATCTTCTATACGACTCATGCTCGACCTTTCGGTCCTCCGTGTTCTGAGGCCATGTCTGTACATGCTAGGCTCGTCAAGTCAACCTAAGTGTATTGCGTATGTTCCGAGGCCATGTCTATACATGCTAGGCTCGTCAACACCCGTTGTATGCGAACGTTAGAATCTATCACACCCGATCATCACGTGGCGCTTCGAAACAATGAACCTTCGCAACGGTGCACAGTTAGGGGGAACACTTTCTTGAAATTATTATAAGGGATCATCTTACTTACTACCGTCGTTCTAAGCAAATAAGATGCAAAACATGATAAACATCACATGCAATCAAATAGTGACATGACATGGCCAATATCATTTTGCTCCTTTGATCTCCATCTTCGGGGCGCCATGATCATCTTTGTCACCGGCATGACACCATGATCTCCATCATCATGATCTCCATCATCGTGTCTTCATGAAGTTGTCACGCCAACGATTACTTCTACTTTTATGGCTAACGCGTTTAGCAATAAAGTAAAGTAATTTACATGGCGTTATTCAATGACACGCAGGTCATACAAAAAATAATAAAGACAACTCCTATGGCTCCTGCCGGTTGTCATACTCATCGACATGCAAGTCGTGATTCCTATTACAAGAATATGATCAATCTCATACATCACATATATCATTCATCACATCTTCTGGCCATATCACATCACAAGGCACTTGCTGCAAAAACAAGTTAGACGTCCTCTAATTGTTGTTGCATGTTTTACGTGGCTTCTATAGGTTTCTAGCAAGAACGTTTCTTACCTACCTAAAACCACAACGTGATATGCCAATTACTATTTACCCTTCATAAGGACCCTTTTCATCGAATCCGATCCGACTAAAGTGGGAGAGACAGACACCCGCTAGCCACCTTATGCAACTAGTGCATGTCAATCGGTGGAACCTGTCTCACGTAAGCGTACGTGTAAGGTCGGTCCGGGCCGCTTCATCCCACAATGCCGCCGAATAAAGATAAGACTAGTAGCGGCAAGTAAATTGACATGATCTACGCCCACAACTGCTTTGTGTTCTACTCGTGCATAGTAACTACGCATAGGCCTGGCTCTGATACCACTGTTGGGGATCGTAGCAAAATTTTAAAATTTCCTACGCATCACCAAGATCCATCTATGGAGTATACTAGCAACGAGGGGAAGGGAGTGCATCTACATACCCTTGTAGATCGCGAGCGAAAGCGTTCTAATGAACGGGGTTGATGGAGTCGTACTCGCCATGATTCAAATCACCAATGACCGAGTGCCGGACGGACGGCACCTCCGCGTTCAACACACGTACGGAGCAGCGACGTCTCCTCCTTCTTGATCCAGCAAGGGGAAGGAGAGGTTGATGGAGATCCAGCAGCACGACGGCGTGGTGGTGGATGTAGCGGGGTCTCGGCAGGGCTTCGCCAAGCTTCTGCGAGAGGGAGAGGTGTTGCAGGGGGAGAGGGAGGCGCCAGGGGCTGGTGTATTGCTGCCCTCCCTCCCCCCACTATTTATAGGCCCCCTGGGAGGGGGGGGGGCGCCAGCCCTGGATCCCATCTGCATGGGGGGCGGCGGCCAAAGGGGGGAAGGGGGTGGCTTCCCCCACAAGCCAAAGGGGGGCGCCCCCCACCCCTAGGGTTTCCAACCCTAGGCGCAGGGGGAGGCCCAAGGGGGGCGCCCCAGCCCACTAAGGGCTGGTTCCCTTCCCACTTCAGCCCATGGGGCCCTCCGGGATAGGTGGCCCCACCCGGTGGACCCCCGGGACCCTTCCGGTGGTCCCGGTACAATACCGATAACCCCCGAAATTTTCCCGGAGGACGAAACTGGACTTCCTATATATAATTCTTCACCTCCGGACCATTCCGGAACTCCTCGTGACGTCCGGGATCTCATCCGGGACTCCAAACAACTTTCAGGTTTCCGCATACCCATATCTCTACAACCCTAGCGTCACCGAACCTTAAGTGTGTAGACCCTACGGGTTCGGGAGACATGCAGACATGACCGAGACGCCTCTCCGGTCAATAACCAACAGCGGGATCTGGATACCCATGTTGGCTCCCACATGTTCCACGATGATCTCATCGGATGAACCACGATGTCGAGGATTCAATCAATCCCGTACACAATTCCCTTTGTCAATCGGTATGTTACTTGCCCGAGATTCGATCGTCGGTATCCCAATACCTTGTTCAATCTCGTTACCGGCAAGTCTCTTTACTCGTACCGCAATGCATGATCCCGTGACTAACTCCTTAGTCACATTGAGCTCATTATGATGATGCATTACCGAGTGGGCCCAGAGATACCTCTCCGTCACACGGAGTGACAAATCCCAGTCTCGATCCGTGCCAACCCAACAGACACTTTCAGAGATACCCGTAGTGCACCTTTATAGTCACCCAGTCAGGCACACCCAAAGCACTCCTACGGTATCCGGGAGTTGCACGATCTCATGGTCTAAGGAAAATATACTTGACATTGGAAAAGCTCTAGCAAACGAACTACACGATCTTTGAGCTATGCTTAGGATTGGGTCCTGTCCATCACATCATTCTCCTAATGATGTGATCCCGTTATCAATGACATCCAATGTCCATAGTCAGGAAACCCATGACTATCTGTTGATCAACGAGCTAGTCAACTAGAGGCTTACTAGGGACACGTTGTGGTCTATGCATTCACACATGTATTACGATTTCCGGATAACACAATTATAGCATGAATGATAGACAATTATCATGAACAAAGAAATATAATAATAACCGTTTATTATTGCCTCTAGGGCATATTTCGAACAATCATGCCCTGCAAATACAAGTTAGACGTCCTCTACTTTGTTGTTGCAAGTTTTACGTGGCTGCTACGGGCTGAGCAAGAACCGTTCTTACCTACGCATCAAAACCACAACGATATTTCGTGAAGTATGTGCTGTTTTAACCTTCACAAGGACCGGGCGTAGCCACACTCGATTCAACTAAAGTTGGAGAAACTGACACCCGCCAGCCACCTGTTTGCGAAGCACGTCGGTAGAACCAGTCTGGCGTAAGCGTACGCGTAATGTCGGTTCGGGCCGCTTCATCCAACAATACCGCTGAATCAAAGTATGACATGCTGGTAAGCAGTATGACTAGTATCGCCCACAACTCACTTGTGTTCTACTCGTGCATATAACATCTATGCATAAACCTGGCTCGGATGCCACTATTGGGGAACGTAGTAATTTCAAAAAAATTCCTACGCACACGCAAGATCATGGTGACGCATAACAACGAGAGGGGAGAGTGTCGTCCACGTACCCTCGTAGACCGTAAGCGGAAGCGTTATGACAACACGGTTGATGTAGTCGTACGTCTTCACGATCGACCAATCCTAGTACCGAACGTACGGCACCTCTGCGATCTGCACACGTTCAGCTCGGTGACGGCCCACGAACTCACGATCCAGTAGAGCTTCGAGGGAGAGTTCCGTCAGCACGACACCGTGATGATGATGATGATGAAGCTACCGACGCAGGGCTTCGCCTAAGCACCGCTACGATATGACTGAGGTGGATTATGGTGGAGGGGGGCACCGCACACAGCTAAAAGATCAATGATCAACTTGTGTGTCTATGGGGTGCCTCCCTCCCCCGTATATAAAGGAGTGGAGGAGGGGGGAGGGCCGGCTCTCTATGGCGCGCCCTGGAGGAGTCCTACTCCCACCGGGAGTAGGATTCCCCCCTCCCCTAGTTGGACTAGGAGAGAAGGAAGGGGGAGAGAGGGAGGAAGGAAAGGGGGGCGCCACCCCCTTTTGTACATCCGTTTGTTAGCAAAGAAAAACGATTTGTGCAGATTTTGTAGTGGGCCGCGCGCGCTCTGGCCCAATAAAGCCAACCCATGTTTTCCTTCCCAAGCAGCAATAAAACAAATCATATTTCCTGCACGGTGCGGTAGATAGTTTAAGCTACGCACAGGGCGCCCAAGACATGGCAGCCCACTTTCTTTCTGCGTTCTGTCTCATTTTATATTTTTCTATTTCTTTCTCTTTTTCCCCATTCCAAGTCTATTTTTTTTACATTTTTCTGAAATTCGAGATTTTTAAAAAGTTCGTAGTTTCAATTTTTATTCAAATGTCGTAAAAATTTACGAATTACAAAATGTTTTCCTATTTAAAAAATGTTTGGAATTTCATTTTATTTCTGTCGTGCCAAATTTGTTCAAATTTTAAAAAACAATCTCATGTTTAAAACATCTTTGTATTTTTCAAAATTGTTCCAAATTCGAAAAATATTCTGGTTTTAATGATTTCATTAAAATTTGAAACTAATGTTTCCATCCGTTCTCCGTCGAAATTTATTTATTTTATCCGAGGTGGTACTAAATTTTTGTGCGTCCGTCTGTTCTTTATTAGCAACCCAGATTTCGTACTTCGAGTGCACATGCTGTGGCCCAGCCAAGCCAGCCCAGTTATATGCCTCCTCACGAAGCTGCAAAAACTCTATTTGAAGCCTGGGGCGGCAGATAGTCAGATATTCGCACAGGACGCCTAAACTGTGCTGGTTGGCTATAGCCTATAATTGAAAAAATTATGGGCACATGCTAATAGAAGAAAATATGCTGGTTTTGCTCTAATTAATAAAAAATTGTGGGAACATGAGCGCAAAAATAGCCGAAGAGATTAAACCCTGATAATAAAGGGACATTCATGCCTGGTTATGTGATAATTATGCCAATCAAACAAAATTTGTGCACTCCAATAAGTAATCTATCCGGTTACATCGCTGTAGGAGAGAGTGGTCGAAGCAACCGTGCCTTGAAGGTCGCCGCGTAGCAACCAAATAAGGACGCAACCACAACTCTGAGACGGAGATGGACCCGGAGGAAAAAAAGACACCAGTTGGGTGGTCGCCATCACGGCGACCAACCCCACTATTATCTAGATCTCGCGGGCCGACGATGTCAGGAACGAGGATAAGCGACAATATAGATCGTGTGTTGTGTTCACATAGAGGATGTGGAACAGTGTGTTCGGGGATGTGGGGAATGCTGACATATTATTTTTCTCCCCGTTGCAACGCACGGGCATATATATATATATATATATGTGCTATATGATTTAATTTATGTAGCTCTTTGAAGTCCGACCTTTATTTTCGAATGATTTATTTTTCGACAATTCCTCAAAAAAAAAACAAGTGGTCAGAAACAATGTATATGACTATTTTAGAATCATGCCTAGGTTTATAATTTTTGTAGCAGACTTACTTGCAAATTATATTTGCAACACCGACAACAGTTCGGTTGACGGAGGAGGTGACTATAAGCGAGGCGCTAGCCGATGACACCTAACCGACGCGGCCGAGCTCTAATGCCGACTATCTCCTCCCATTATTGACGGTCGCCGCCCACATCCTTCCACTGACAAAAGGTTGAACTACCACCGCCGACGATGGCAGGAAGGAGAATAAGCGACAATATAGATCACGTGTTGTGTTCACATAGAGGACGTGAAAGAGTGTGTGCGGGGATGTGGGAAATGCTGAGATATTATTTTTTCCCGTTGCAACGCACATGCATATTTCCTAGTAAATCATAAGGCAAACAATAACAGAGTTCTGCCATGGCGAGAGATAAATAGAATTCAGGGATGTTACACACACACACTCACACAACGTCTATTCTACTCAAGCAAACCCAATAGGATGGGAGGCTGGCGAATAGATTTAGGAAAGAAAATATCTCACACTGCAGATAAGGCACCATGAATTCATCTGATCCACTCAACAAATTTGGTTCTGGAACCTGGCTTGTCTCTCTCGGAATACAGACTGAATATGGCTGCAGATCAAATGCTGGTGTGGTGGCCGGCCAGTTGAATTGCAGACTTGCAGCAAATGGCAGGACTGGATTGGACAACCGTGAAGCTCTCACTTGACTTGGATCCACGTACGAACTGCTGTTGAAGATGAATACAGGGTCAGCACTCAGCACAATGTATATGGAACATGTTCTTAATTTTTTTTCAGAACGAAGAACGTAGGACATATTATCTTCCCGATAATTGTTACTTCTGGGAGTGAGTAAAAAACACGATCATATGAATTACCGGGATAAGGTGGCCAGTTCCTGCTGGTTAGTCTCTCACTCTTCCTCTTCAGGTCTCGTTTCTTCGATCAAGAATTCGCCTAAACCTTTCTACATCTCCTTTCTTTCCTTCAAGACGGCCTCTTCCCAGTCCTTTTCATCCTTAAACATGAGATATTCAGAGACTCTGTGGACATGGATTTCACAGTTGGGGTGCAGGTTGATTGCTTTTTCAACGGAAGACTCCACGGCTTCCACCCGGCCTGGAGCTGCTCTGTTACAATTGATTTCGACCTTGAGGTCTACAAGGCCTGGAAGATGCTCGACACCCAAGTCTACAAAAAAATCTGACGCCACCGTCATGGGGCTCAATTTAAGACAGAGCCATCGGAGTGCTGGCACAGCACCTGGAACAAATGTTAGCCCCAGTCCATCTGGTTTATTTTCTGAGATGTCCAGTCCACCACTTGATGTTCGTTCAAATTTAAAAGCAGAAGGGTTTGACCTATATTTGAAGCGAAAGACCTTTAGGAGTTTGAATCCATTACTACCCACGGCCAGCTTTTCTTTCATCTCAGTTTGTATGTTTAGCTGAAGATGGGCCAGAGAAGGCATGCCCATCAGGACTTGGAGACCCTCCTCCTCAAATTCCCTGACCTCTATCCATAGTCTCATGAGATTTTGAAGGGAGGCCATGCTCCTGGGAACCATTTCCATTACAATATCTGACTTAATTTTAAGAACTTGGAGGCAAGGGTAGGTGCAGCACGGGTTACAGAACAGACGCTCGGCTATCTCTCCAGTACGAAGATAGCGAAGGTTGCATTTGCCCAACTCATTTACTTCCTCCGCAAATCTCACTGGGTCGTCAGTTTCACTGAATCGTAACTCCCCCAAGGCTTGCAGACTCCGGAACCCACTTGCAGGTAATTGTGTGTAACCGCTGACAAATAGGCGCACCAATGTCTGCAACTGCACCACAGTTGATGGCAGTCTTTCAAGATAATAACAGCCTCTCAAATCGAGAGTTTGTAAGTGCTGCAGCTTTCCGATTTCAGCAGGAAGCTCAGTAATTTTCCCACTGCGAATTCTCAAATATCTCAGCTGACGCGAGCTTCCTATATGTTTTACATGCTTGTTTTCCAAATAATAAAATCCCTCAAGATCCAACACCCGCAAAGCATGGAAGTCCACAAGGACAAGGGGGGGTACCTGCTGAACTTGCCAAAAGGTAGTCAGTGAGCGAAGATGTAGCTTGGTTTCTGTAATCGCACGGTTTGTGCCATTATGCTCTTTGCCACTTAATTGCATGGAGAGACGTCGAATCTTGCTTGGAAAAGAATTGCATACACGTCCATTTAAAACAGTGGCAAAATTCTCTTCATCTGATAAAGATATGATAAGGTCAAGCACCATATCATGGACTCGACAATATTTCACAGTACCATCATGATCAATATCAGTTGGCTGGATCATATTTCTATTAACAAGATCATTGATACAGTTTTCTGCTACATCATCCAAACGTCCCCACTCCCCATCGTCTATCAAGGAATCCTTCGGCCATCCATTTCCGTTTCAGTTCTTCACACTTGATCTTGTAGTCCTCTGGATATATACACAAGTACAACAAACAAGTCTTCAAATGGTGTGGAAGATCTCAGTAACTAAGTAACAATATATCTTTCATCCCTTTTAAGTTCCCATCACTATCAAGCAAAGGACCAGTACCAATGGAGTCTTGCAGTCTCTCCCATTCATCCTTCTTATGTGTCTTATTGGCAAGCAAACTTGCAAATGTAATTATAGTTAGTGGAAGACCACCACATTTTTTTAAGATCTTAGTTGAAACTTCTTCCAGTTCAACAGCACAAGGATCATCTATGCGGAATGTTCTCTTAAGGAACAATTTTCGGGAATCAACATCATCTAGAGGCGCCATTTGATAGGGTTCACCACCAGAGTTGGAACAACACCCATTAGCTACATGGCTAATGCGTGTAGTAGCAATTATTCTGCTACCATTATTATTCTCAGGAAATGCTGACTTGACCAATTTCCAGTGTTCTTCTTTCCATACATCATCAATAACAACGAAGTACCTGCTTTCAATATTATGCATCATTAAGCATTTCATAGGTGTGATGACTTGCAAATTGCAATGGAAACTAATTTGTATTCCCCACAAATATTTTGTACTTTTGTGCTTGATTTTTCAGTATTTTCTTTTGCATCAATTAAACTACTCCGGCTACAAATAGATTAGGGCTAAAAGTAGAGCCATTAATTCGATCTGGCCTGGCTGTTTAAACGTTTTAGTTCCTTTTTCAGGTAACTTCTTTTGCATCAATCAAACTATTCCGGTTTCAAAATAGATAAGGCTAAACATGAGTACTACAAAATACAAATAGAGGCATTGGTTCAATCTGATCTGGCCATTTAAAAATAGTAGTTATTCCCTGATATCTAACTATAGAAAGAGTTAATCAATGGTAGGTACAGGGGAATAAATATAGAGTACAAAACAAAACAATATAGGAGTACCTCTTTCCGGTCAAGATTTGTGCAGTTTTACGAATTAGTCGGTCTATGTTCCAACCCTCTGGCTGACATTCCTTGTCATCGATTTGAGACAAGATATCCTTCAAGAGCTTCTGTAGATCAAGAGTGCGTGAAACAGATACATAAGCTCGGCACTGGAAGTCTTCTCGTACTCCAATCTTGCGATACACCTCCATTGCCAAGGTGGTCTTCCCCAACCCACCGGAGCCGACAATCGGCACCACTTTCAGCTCCATACTCCCATCCATCAATAAAGTAGTAACTTGCTTCACTCGGTCGTCCATTGCCACCAAGCCCTTGACCTCCTCGTAGAGCGTGGTTATCCGCGGGTCTATCTCCACCATCCTTGTTGCACTATAGTAACTCTCATCAAGCTTGAACCTAGCACCATTTTTTGACAATAAGAACTCTATTAATCTCGATGTAGCATTGAGATATAGCACATACAACCCCAAGAGTACGTAGGAAGCTTGTACCTGTCACGTCGCTCGCTTTCCTCCATGACGCGAGCTTTGAGCTCTTTGATCTGGGTCGCGATGTCATGGCGCGCCCACAGAGTCTTGAGCTGGTGAGCCGTCCGCTTCATGAACTTTGGTTTGGCACCTCCGCGTCCAAGCCGGTCCATGAAGCGGTCGATGCAGTCTTCCATGTCGTAGCTGAGGTCGCGCACGCTGTCCCCCTAGCTCTTGCCAAGGCCGTCGAGCCTCGCCTCCATGTCGGTCAGTTTCTCCAGCAGGACCTGCATCCTGCCGAGCTCGCGCTTGAGGAACTGGATCTCCTTGCGGACCCTCTTGAGCAGATCGTACTCGTCACTGAGCAAGGCGGTGAGCTTGCCGAGGAGAGAGTTCATGGCCCCCGTCGCAGTGCTCACCCCCGCCATATCCTTGGGTGAAGGAAGGTGGACAAGTTCTTAGCAAGAGAAGAAGCTGCTGAACAAGTGCTATGGATTGCCTTCTTTGGTGGTGAAGCAATGGTGCTGGGCTTGCTCTACCGTGTTGACTCCTCCTTGGCCCTGGCTAGGCGTGCCGCGTGCATTATTGGTGTGGCTCGGGGACGAACCTTGGTGGTGGAAGGACGACCGTTCTTTTGGTAGTGGAGGCTGCCGACAGCAGCATGTGGATAATATTGATGACCGAAACGGTTGCCACACACACACACACACAGAGTTGCCTCAAAAAAAGAAAAAGAAAAAAATACACTACTAATGGCCGATCCTAAATAAAATAAAATAAAACTAATACTGATGACTCAATCTCGATGTAGACTGGATGGCGGAGAATCTTCATTGTGTGTCGGCACCGAAATATACCAACATTTCGATACTACTCGTATTCATGGTTGATACTAAAAAATAAAATAAAATATACTAAATCGATGACCACACATCACTGATTTCGATGCAGACCCGTGGGTGGACTATTCAACTTTTAGACTGAGGCTTTCAGCGAATTTTCAATAGTTTTTTTTCTTCAAAAGAATCAATCTATTCATCTTTAATCATGGCATTACAATGAACATAAAAAATAATAAAAAAATACATTTAGATCCATCTAGTGACGACTACAAGCACTAAAATAAGCCGAAGGCGCGCCGTCGTCATCACCCCTCACTCAGTAGAGCCAGGAAAAACTTATTATACTACACAATCGGGAAGCCGTCGTGCTAAGGCCCCATAGGACCGGCGCAGCAGAACAACAATCGTCGTCATTGAAGAGTAGCATAGATTAGAATGATCCAACCTGAAGGCACGAACGTAGTCGAACGACGACTAGATCCGAGCAAATCCATCAAGGACAGATCCGCCGGAGACACACATCCATATGCCCATCGACGATGTTAGACACACCATCGGGACGGGAGCTGGGCAAGGAGAAGCTTATTCCATCTCCAGGAAGCCGCCGCCGCTTTGTCTTACTGAGCAGGACACAAACCCTAACAAAACTCGAAGGAATATCTAAAGACGGAGCCCTCCTACCGGCAAGGATCGGGATCCACCGTGCCACCATGGCCCTAAGACCATCGAACACGAGGCGGACCAGCGGCAGTGCCTGCAGGAGTGCAGAAACCCTAGACTTTTGGGGGAAGGAGGCGACTACATGAGGCTGTTGCAGCATGTACGTCTTGGTAGAACAATAGAATTGAAAAGAGTGTGATACCCGCAAAAAATAGATAGACATAATTAGACTTTTCTTAGAAAGATTCATATGCAAAATTTGATTTAACTTATCACCATGGAACCGATATCTTATAGAGATCCTGGAAATTCTTGTTCGGCACAATTGCACTGCAGCACGGTCCGGTTCGGATTTTCAACTCTGCAGAGTTTGAGCGTTAGCGCCGCTTTGTTGGTTCCCAGAGCAGAGTTGAGGAGTGAAGAGAGTCCGAACACGCTCTAAAAGTGCTGCTCTGCTCCCTGGAAGCATAGATGGGCTGCATGTGGTAGCGGCGTGCAGACGCCATGGGATGGAGCCGGCGGTACTAGGACAAACTCAACGATTCCAGCTTAATTGTGATGGTGCCATATCAACACTGGGTGAGAAGGGAGCGGCTGCTGTGGTATGCCGAGATAAATCAGGGAAGTTTCTTGGAGCATCAGCACTAGTTTTTGATGGCTTGATCGATCCGGCGAGCTTGGAGGCACATGCGTGCAATGAGGCCCTCGCCCTTGCTCGCGATTTGAACTTGCAGGAGTTGGTGATTGCATCAGATTGTTTAGAAGTGGTCTCCAACTTGAAACAACAAGCTTTACCAGTGTATGCGTCGGTTCTGCAGGATATACACATTAGCAAGAACCTTTTTACTTCAGTTATTTTTCGCTTTGAACGTAGAGAAAATAATTTCGAGGCCCACTCGGTTGCAAAAGGAGCTGCGTCTCTGCCGGTGGGCCCCCATGTGTGGCTAGGGATCCTTCCTGACATTGCATGTATTCCGGATTTTGATGAGCTTTGAATAAAATCCCTAGTTACCTTCAAAAAAAAACTCAACGATTCCAGCTTCGCGACGCTAGGTGTTGACTGCTTCATCAAATTGTTGCACTGTGGAAGGTCTTCTTTGCCATCACTGTCTATGGATGAGGAACATTTGCAGGAGTTGTATGAAACATTTTTCTTAAATATATGAGCATATTTCATGAATAGTTGAACATAATTCCAAAAGATTGCGCATGGCAATTTTCTTATATGTATAAATACTTTTTTAGAAATTATCTGAATATTTTGCTTAACATACTACTTTCCACACTAAATCTTTTTCATAGATGGCACAACATACTTTTAAAGAATCCATTGGGTCATCATAATACATTTTTGTATTGAGCTAGTACTCCCTCCGTTTCTTTTTTACTCCGCGTATAAAATTTGATCAAAGTCAATCTACACAAAGTTTGACCAAATTAATATAAAAAATATGATCTATAATACTAAAACTATGTAGTATGAAAATACATTTCATGGTGCATCTGATAATATTGATTTCATATTGTGAATGATTATATTTTTTAATATAGAGTTAGTCAAACTCTACAAAGCTTTGATCAAATTTTATATGCGGACTAAAAAGAAACGGGGGAAGTACCAACTAGACATCAAGCAGGGATGAAAGAACAACCAATTCCATTCAATAATATGAATTTTCTATCCGACGGTTGTGAGTGACTAAATAGAAAAAAACACATTGCATGTATTCCTCGCTCGCGTCGCTCCAGGGGGCGGCACGGGTGATTCAGATCTCAGCCGCTGTCGCCCCGCTCCCTCCACCTCCGTCCCTGCCGACGACGGAGGAAGCCATCGGGCTAAGCCTGCGTGGCTGACGGCGGCGGCGGGCCTTCATCTCCTCGCGTGGCGGGTGGCGGCGAAGGCCTTTCATCCCCATGCGACGGGATCTCCGGCTGCTGTAGATCGGCGGCCCTGGACGTCGAGGTGCACGTGGCGGAGAGGGACGCCGGGGCGGCGGCCTCGGTCTTCTTCAGCGACCGTTGTGGCCGCTAGGGCGGCACGGCGGCCTACTGTTGGGAGCCGGCGGGCGACGACGTGAGGGCCATCATTCTGCCTAATAAAGGCGGCGGTCCGATGGTTCCTCTCACGTCAAGACGAAGATCTGCTTGATGCTTGTCCTCCTTGATTTGGCCAGAGTGTCAAGTTCCGGAAGGCTCCGCCGGCGAACTCCCATGGGCGCCTCATGCCTGGAGATTGCTGGATCGGATGGGATTCGGTCGTGCGCACCCATGTTTTTTCCGACCATTTGGTTTCTGGAGGGAGCGGCGCGAAGCTCTGCTACTTGTTGCCATCATGGAACATGTCTTTTTCGTTCCATGATGAAGTCAGAGGCAGAAAATGTCATGGAAGCTGTGATCTGAGGACTAGTAAAGGTGGTTCGAGTCTTTGCGGTGACGAGGAATTTGCTTGGTGTTTGGGAACTCGTAGCAGCGGCATGCAAGTGGGGGCGACAACACGGGAGAAGTTCAAGGTCTTACCTTTCAGGGTGAAAATCCAAGGTCTGGCCTTAATTGGTTGTGCCTGGCAATGGCCTTTTTGAAGGCATTGTTTTGAGAGCGTGGACTTTCTTCAGGATGAAAACCTATGATCTATGATCGGGCGATGACGGCGCTTGTGCACTGTTTCCTTCTTGGAGGCGTCGCTTTTGGAGAATTTGGACTTTGGGTGTTGTCTTGGTGGTGTTTGTACTGCTGCTGCAAGGACTAGATCACTGTAGCGGGACTTTTCCTTTTTAGCTTCTTGTTACTTTTTTTGGTTGTGTGCATCCGTAGTGCCAGTAGGGTATTGCGTTGTTGCAGAGGATCGATGTAATTGGTATCTCCGTGATATTAATATATTCCCTTTATAAAAAAAAATTAAGGTTAGGGTTTGCAAAAAATACTAGTTCTCAATTATTACTATTTCTGTAAAAGAAAACATTCACTTTCAGTAAACATTTTACAGACAGCACTCTTCGCTAACCAAAACCCCACCACCATTATCCTAGGCCATTAATTTGGACAGGGCCCGCTTGTCGGTATCTACTATCCTCTCTCTCCCCCAGCCCCTTACTCTCAGCGGCATTCCGTAGAGAACTCATGTGCAGTGTCAACTTCGGTTGGCACGGGCGTCACCTAGGCGGTGACTAAGAAGGTCGAGACGAGGATGAATGCGCCAGATGGTATCTTCGTCATGGTCGAGGACTGTGTGGACACCGAGGTAAGATGACGGTTTTGGGTCGCCTCCCATGTCGCCCGATGTGAGCTACCCGTGGGCCGTTTTGCTCTCGAAAGAAAGTATGATCGGTTTACATAATTCATTTCCTTTACAGATTTGAAATTCGATATCTTGCATTTATCGTAACATCTTTTATTCTCACAGAGGTTAGATTGTGTTTTCCTGTGCATATTTAGGTGGCGTTAAAAGTTATACTCTGTTTTTAATGGTTTTCTGGCGTCATTCTTGTTAACGAAAATATTCTAGAGTCCATATCTTGTACACGGTTTTGGTTAGAGATAAAACCAAATCGTATTTGAACTTTTCTTCTTCTTGTTTCCCACGTATGTAACAACCAGATCCTGTACATGCCGTGATGGAGGCTGTTTCCATCCTTTATAAACATGCAGACGCGGCCTACTCAGGTAGGAGTAGGTAGAAACGCTTACCAAACTTACAATTCTGTGACGAAGCTAGGTACAGTTTAAGGTATGTGTACTTCAAAGAGGGCTAATTTGTTTTACCCAACGGGTTACTGCATTACGTCTGCATTACTGACCTCCACTAATAATAAAGAAAAAGATGATACAGTCTACATTAGCTTTGATAGAGAATCTGTTTACTTGCGCCGCTGCTAGTTAACACAGTTTAGGGGAGAAAAACAAATCGTCTGCAGTGGCCGTTGCTTGCGAGACACGACCAGGCCTACACATTGGCTTATGCAGTCTTCAGTTCGGAGGACGGGGCTCGAAATGAACGTCTGGTCTCAAAAACGCTCTTATATTATGAGACGGAGGAAGTACTTAACAGAGATTGAAAAAGAGAAACGAGGGCAACGGTGCATATTGAGACTTGAGACAGAGGAGACGATGGGCCTCAGAGCACTGATAGCTGTTCTTTTGCCTTCATTATTTATAGGGGAATTCACATTCGGAGTAGAATCTCCTGCCATGTTAAATGCAGTAGCTAGCAAAATGACGACAGCAGGTCAGCAGCAGGCACCACCCAACAGTCACAGGGTACTGCAATTCTTACTCTGAATGCCCGAGTGCAGTTTCAGACTTGCTGCAGTCCAAACTGTTAGGCAACAAGCAAGTAGGGCCTACCTAATGTTTTTTTGAAATGGTTTTTTTTTAAATGGGGCATACCTAATGTACATACATGACCAAACTGACAAGTGACAACTCCATACATAATGACACAGAACTACGTAACAAGGCGCTACGATGAAAGATGAATAAAAATACAGTAATGAGACAATATTTTTGAATCATCCCCTTTGTGCTACAAATTAATCATAAAATGTACCTAAGTATACGGAGGGGTGCACTGTTATTTTTAGTTTCTCAAAGGTGCTGGCATTCATGGAGAAAGGGGGACATGGCATGCATTGATAATATGTCATTGCTGTTTTTGTAGGGTTTTATCTGTTCATTATATGATCCTTCAGGAGCGTGGCTCAACCAATACTACTGTTGGTATTGTCAAGTGGAGACAACTTTTCCTTTAATCATTTCCCTGAATGCAGTCTATTTCTTAGTGGTAGATTGTAGCAGTTGTTAGCCCAGAATGAACAAATGATTTTTTTTGCCTTGTTGTGTTTGCAGGCTTCGTATCGCAGGAGGTCCTCCGGTGTCAGTTACCTTATGTACGGGGAGGAGACGTACGTACGGGGTGCCAAGTTTTGTACGGCAACAGCAAGCGCAGTCTGCATGCAGTCCAGTCACATGTGTTGTGTGACACTACCTCGACCCTAAATATATATCCCCTGAACAAGCAAGCGGGGTCTAATACACAACATGACAAATCTCACAACTCCAGAAACAGTGGTACGGAACTTTCAGTTTGTTTAAATCTTATGCAGGCAGTGACAGAGCTGTGCCACAATCAAAGTTAAATGAAATTCAGAGATGATTTTGGCTGTAGTAGATTATTAAACGTTGAAAATTACGAAGAAAGCAGCCCAGAGATGGGATGGCACCAGCGGTGCAAATCAACATCGTCGATCGGCGGTCGTCAGTTATGTGTCTGTACTCCTTACCATCAGCGTTGAGATGGAGAGGAAGTAAGATGTGGCATATTCAGAGAAACATAATTCATAGCAATCAGCCGGGGTTGTGCCGTTTTGCCTTTTTGAGTGTGCCCGCCTGTCTGCCATGTTCAGGGGGTGATTTGAGTGTGATTAAGACTTTTTTTCCTTCGTCATATGAAGTTTTCGTGTTGAGCTACACCCTATTAATTTATTGGTGGAGACATTCCACATTTGAATGGAAGAAAAATACTCTTATGTTTGACCAACACTTGCAAGCTTTTCTTGGCCTAACATTCCACATTTGAATGGAAGAAAGATACTCTATGATGACCTGGCCTGCAGACCATCCCAGTATATATACACATTCATCCAGCACCCTGGCCTGCAGTGAATGCCATGACAATCCAACGCATGTTCTTCCTCGTGTCTTTGAGCCTGCTGCTACATCTATGGGCGGCAGAGGCCGCCACTGGCAACGCCGAAGAAGCACAAGCACAGGCACTCCTCCGATGGAAGTCCACGCTGCTCAACTCCTCCTCTTTGTCCTCGTGGTCGCGTGCCACACCGACCTGTTCCTGGCATGGTGTAACATGTGACCCCCATGGCCATGCTACCAAGCTCGAGCTTCCATGGTGCAACCTCAACGGCACCCTTGACGCCCTGTATTCCGCCGCGCTCGGGAGTCTCACCGAGCTCACCCTCTACACCAACAGCCTCGCCGGCGCCATCCCGGTGAACATCTCCCTATTTCTCAACCTCGCCACTCTGAACTTGGGCAGCAACAACTTTGTTGGTCCCATACCCTACCAGTTCAGCAAACTGAAGCACTTGACGTGCCTTGATCTGTCTAGCAACAGGCTATCTGGGCAGATACCACGTTCGCTCTCGGTGCTCGCAGCACTAGAGTCTCTAAACCTTGGACAGAACAATCTTACCGGAGGAATCCCAGAGGAGCTCGGGATGCTGCATAGTTTGGCTCAGCTTGAACTGAACATCAACTCGTTCTTCGGACCGATCCCAGCATCACTTGGACAGCTTCAGATGCTAGAATATCTAGACATAAGTGGAAATCATTTAGGTTCAACCATCCCTTCCAAGCTGGGAAACCTTACTCGTCTGTCGTCTCATCAACATAGACCTGTCCTGGAACAAGCTTTGTGGAGGTTTGCCCACAACCTTTTCCAGGTTGTGGCACCTGGAATCGTTTGTAATGGGGAACAACAATCTCGACGGCACTGTTCCACCAGACTTCTTCACAAACTGGACCAACTCGCTCACAAGGTTCGATATAGCAAACAACTCTTTCACGGGAAGCATCCCACCGGAGATTGTTCGGTGGGAGATTCTATATTGGTTTGGTTGTCCCTCTCTGGCAACGTTTTCGCCGGCATGATCCCCACTGAGCTAGTAAGCATGCAACACTTGGAGGTGGTGGACCTGTCCAATAATCATCTTAATGGCATGATACCATCAGAGATTGGCAACTTGTCATCAAGTTTAGTAACCCTGGACCTTAGCTCCAACCAGTTGGAGGGCAAGATTCCTACTATGAACCCCGACACTGCCAGTAACAATTCCTTGTCTCATGCTACTATCATCTCCTTGTCCGGAAACAAATTTACAGGCATTATTGACTGGAATTTCTGTCAACTACCTAATTTACAGTTCTTGGATCTATCAGACAATCTGTTGTCTGGAGTTATCCCTAATTGCCTTTGGAGCTTGCCGAATCTTGTGTACCTGGATTTGTCAAGCAATGCTATTGATGGAGAAGTTCCAATCTCAGTACACAATATCTCTCCACTGGTTTCACTACATCTATCTAACAACCACTTCACAGGATGCTTTCCATCTGTTGTAAGGAACTTCAGAAACCTAATCACTCTAGATCTTGGTGGCAACAAGTTTTCCGGTGTAATTCCTACTTGGATAGGGGCAAGCAATTCTTTGCTAAGGGTTCTCCGACTACGATCAAATATGTTCCATGGAAGTATTCCTCATGAGGTTACACAACTCATTCGTCTCCAAGTACTTGACCTAGCTGAAAACAATCTGACAGGCTGCGTACCAGTTAGTTTTGCTAGCTTTACTCACAGGAAATGGCCAGAACGGACCTCGCTAGGGATGGATCTGAGTTCTGTGTACTACTCAATTGATGGCCAGCTTGACATAATTTGGAAGGGGCAAGATTATACTTTCCATAGAGCAATTTGGCTTATGACTGGCATTGATCTATCAAGCAACTCTCTTTCCGGTGAGATCCCCACAGAGTTACTTAATCTTCATGAAATTCGGTTCCTCAACTTGTCTAGAAATAACTTATCTGGTGGTATCCCAAACAACATTGGCAACATGGTAGATATGGAGTCCCTTGATTTCTCTTGGTATAAGCTCTCAGGTCCCATTCCATCAAGCATATCAGACTTGATGTACTTGAGCTCACTTAATCTCTCCAACAATCTTCTTTCAGGGGAGATACCTCATGGTAATCAGCTTCAAACGCTCAATGACCCGTCTATTTATGGCCACAACCAGGGGCTCTGTGGCCGCGCTCTGAGCATTGCATGTACCAACGGTTCAAGTGGTACAACAACACTATACGGGGTAAGTGAGCATCACCAAGAACTTGATGTTGTCTGGCTGTACTACTCAGTGGTCGCTGGAATTGTCTTTGGTTTCTGGCTATGGTTTGGAACATTATTTTTCTGGAAGCGTTGGAGGTTCACTTTTTTCCATTCCATCGACGCCGTGCAGCAAGAAGTTGCGCAGACGTTGAAGCATATATGATGGAACCCTGTCTGGAGTTTTGCTCTCAAGCAGTTGCAATTATCTGCACTGGACATGCATGTATTATTACTAATGCCCCTCCTTATTTATTTTCACCAATGTAGTACAATTATGAAATCATGTATCACCGGATTCGCTTATAGATCTTGTGATGAAGCCAGTTTCACGTGTACTAGTATTTTGATGAGTTGCAAGTGATGCATATACCTTTCGTCGCTCAGTTTATATTGTGCCTACATGCATCCAGACTCAAAATTATGAAGCTGATGCACACCTGTTTCTGAATTTCCTTTCCTCAGAGAAAGAGTGTCCCAATATTGTACCTACGCTCGCCCGCCGTAGTATATACGGTCTCCGTCTCTCTCGATGTACAGGCCTCCTGAACAACATTTGAAATTTGATAACTTGCATAGTTATATTCATTGTTTCTTCTTTTATTCATATAAAAGCAATGCAAGTAAAGCTTAAATTATATCTCCATCTGTATAATTTGGTGGTGCTAAAAGGCATACTCTGTTTCTAATGGTTTCCTGGGCTCGTTCTGTCACAAACTGCTACGTTTAGATGGCTTGAATCGATGCCATGGAGCAACTGGTTAGAGCGGTTTGAAGTTTGATTGTTGTTATTTTCTACCCTCGTCCATTTATTTGATGGCATGGCACATAAAGATTGCACACGTGTTTCTTGGTTCGTGTTAGGCAACTCACTGGATAAAGAGTTGAACAAAGTTTTGTATGGAGAAAGAGTGTTCCAGGATTCTGTGAGAAAATGTAAAATCAATCCTTTGGAGGAAAAAGCAGGGCAATCTTCCTTGAGAATCTTTCTACGTGATAAATAGTTCCATTCCTTTGTGCTGATTTCTGCAAGTCAGACTATCTGAATCTCTGTAATTTTCACAAGTACTTGGGTGGATATTTCTAGGATTCTACGGATACAACATGGATGCTTGGGTTAAATTGCACAAGTATAGCAATTCATTTTGTTAGTTGCAAGAACTATATAGCAACAACTCATAATATAGCAGAAACCCGTTTTTGATTTGTTTGCGCGATTCTTTCATTCACTGTGTAGCTCTAGTCTGTTAAGCAACGGTTGAGGGTCAGCGCGTACGTTGTACTAGTCGCCAGGAAAGCTATCCGGTAGGACTCGGTGACCTGATCATGGCACAGGTTGGTGATATATGGTATCTTGAACGAACTTAATTTCTTGAACAGTATAAAGGGGTTGCATATGGATAAGAAAATCCGCGGGGCTCATCGTCGGCGAGTGGTGTGCTTCAGCGGTCCTGGTTCCAGAGATGAGCATGTGCATGACGATGGTGATGAAGATGTTTTTTTTAGAAAAGGACCCCCGGCTTCTGCATCTGCGCGATGCATACGGCCACTTTATTAATTATTCTTATAAGACCTTACAAAGTCATACAATAGTAAGACTAAAGCCGCCGTCTAAGCAACAAACTGTCGCTACACCTATCCAGTTGATAAAGGGGCGCAGATAGCCTGAGCCTAATACCAAACAGACATCGCAGCCAAACCTAACATCGAAGACCTGAGGACCCATCCAGGACGCCTGCCGGGCATGGGTCTTGCCGGTCCGGCGTGCTCTCAGAGCCCGCCGCCGCCAACTGCCACCGCTCCATCTTCAGAACTGTACTGATGCATCAACCTTGCTCGGTCTAGCTATCGTCGACGCCACCGCGGCGCCCAACGGCACCTCCTCCCTGCGCGCAAACAACTGTGCACGTCGCGGTCGCCACTGATACACCTCAGCACCATGCTGCCAAGTACCACCAGCCGACACAGCTTGAAGTCTTTGGAAGATCTGTCGTGCGTGGCACCTGCCGACCAGGCATGACAAAGCGTAGCACCTGTCGGTCAGGCATGACTTAACATCTCCACCGAAGCTCCGTGCAAGACGAAGCCGCTCCACCTCCTGCCTCCGACTTCCAGCGCTGCTCCACAAACGATACTCCCAAGAAAGAAACGACACCGCAGTGCCGCCATCGTCCGATCTAGAACACCAGATCCTAGGGTTTCCCCCAGAGCAGCACGAGTGGGTCGACAGTAATTACACAACGATGCCTCCGTCAAGGTAACGGCGTAGAACGCCGCCATCGCCTGCCAACGGCTCGGTTTTCACCGGCAACCATGTCTCCCCAACTCGCAGCCGGGACTAGATGATGGATCTCGAGATCCGATCACCAAGCCTCTGGCCGGCCATCTCTGACGAAGAAGATGACCACCACCATTGGCCAGCGAGACGACGCGATATGAATAGGGCGCTGCCAGCGTGCGTCCTGGCCAGCACCACCGGCGCTCGGCCCATCCCGGACCACGCCTCATGGTCGAGGGCAACGGCAAGCGTTGCCACGACGAGGACGCAGACCGAAAGCCCAGATCCGGCCCACCCGCGCGCCGCCACGTGGCCACCACCAAACGCCGTTCAGTGGCAGCCCCGCCGCCGTGAGGGACGCCGCACCACGGGCAACAGGCGCCAGCCACCGGCGGAACACCGCCGCGCGCCACCGGCCGCCGCGAGATCTGCGCGAGAACGACGAGGACGCCCCGCCGCCACCTTCCCTGGGGAGCACGCGGGCTTTGCCAGTGTCCCCTCCAGCGGCGGCGAAGCGGGGGAGGAGTGGGGAGGGGCGGCTAGCGGCGCGGTTAGGGTTTCCCCGTGCGCCAGAGGCGACGCGCGGGGGACGGGGGAGGAGCGATTACTGCGAGTCGTTGGGGCTCGACCAGACGAAACTCAGGCCAGACGTTGAATTAGATGTATTCATGGAAATAAGCAAACCTCATCTGTGGGCTGGGATGGTATCTGAAGAAATGTTTGTCATCCCACGCTGTAACAGAGATGGAGAGGAGGAGGAAGTAAGATGTGGCAAGGTTCAGAGAAGCAGAGTTTATAGGAAGTAGTCAAGACAAGAGTCGTGCTGTGCCTGTTGGAGGAGTCTGCTTCAACTGTGCCTGCCTGCCGTGTTCCGGTGGTTCGAGTGTGACTGAAAGTCTTGCGTTGGTCTCGGAACTAGAATGTCGACTCGTGTGTTGTGGGAGTGTCCATTCATGCATCTCTGAAGCTGTGAATGCGAAGTTCTATTACCCCTGCCCATGTTTCTATATGGCTTTTGGGATTTGGAGGCTTAGAAGAGTAGCAGAGTACAAACCCCGTTGCTTGCCTGAACAGTTCACATGTTAATTAATAATGAGACAAGTCTTTTGCCTCTATTTAAAAAAAGGAGGGGTTCTTTTCTTTTTGAATATTGGAGGAGTTCTTTTTTAATGGAAAATATAAAGAAAGAAGATACTGGAATAGCATGGCTCGTACACTTTCCATTTTATAGCCGGAGAGGCAAAAAAATTTTTTTGAGAAACAGCAATTTTTTTTAGATGAAGACGATCGCACGAACGGGCTTGGACTGGGCGTTGGCTGCGTTGTGCCTCGTCCGTTTGGGCTGGGCCTGGGCTGTGTTGTGCCGCCGGCCGCGGGCCGTTTACACGCTCTCGCAAATCCCGAGTATTTAACCAAAAACTACCACAATTGACGGAAACGTGACGAAAAACTACCACTCTACGATTTTGTGCGAAAAACTATCAATTTTTTTCTAAACCGTGGCAAAAAACTATCAAGTCGCGAAAGCGCTCGCTTAGCCCGCGCTAACCCCGAATCTGACCGGCGGGGCCCGCCCGTCAGGTGCCAACATGGCATTTTTTTGCAGAAAACCCCCTTACGTTGTATGTAATCACAAAAATGCCCATGCTTTTTGCATAAAACCCCCCTGCTTTATACATAATCACATAAATACCCGTTATTTTTGCGGAAATAACTTGTTTGAAAGTTTCCAACGAACTGGACAAATAAATAAACTAAACGAAAAATCACCCGCGCCAGGTTTCGAACCTGCGACCTGCAGCACGTAGGTGGAGCGCGCTAGCCACCAGGCCACAGCGAAACTTGCCTTAGGTTACAGGCGGGTCGTCCTTTATATTATAGTAGACACGCTGGGCCGGCGGCCGAGCCCAGCGCGGCTGCGTGCCCTGAATTACTTATTTTTTAATCAACATTTTTTTGCGATTACATATTAGTGCACTAAAACAGTGCAACTTTTATTAAAAAATTGATGTGTTTCTCGAAATGCTAGAATGATTTTACGCAATAAGTTTTTAAAACATGCTGAACATTTTCTCAAATACACATTGTCAAAACAATTCATCATGTATTAAGAAAATTTTCAACCTATATTACAAAAATGATCATCGTATATATTAAAAAGTGTTCAACCTAAATTACAAAAATGTTCATTGTATATATTAAAAAATGTTCAACCTAAATTACAAAAATGTTCAACCCAAAAGTTTAATATATTAAAAAATGCTCACTGTTTGCAAAGTAAAGTTCATCAAGCATTGAAAAATGATCACTATACGCAGAAAAGGTGCTCAGCGTACATTAAGATAATGTTCATGCAATTCAAAAACATGTTCATCATGTATTTGAAAACATCATGTATTGAAGCCTATCTAAAAAAATGTTTAGTAAGTATGTTAAAAACAGAAGAAAAACGAACCCAGTGAATAAAGGAAGAAAGAAAGAAAAATCTAAAAATAAGCGAAAACCAGAAACAAAAATAAAGCATAATAAGATAAATAAATAGAAAAGAAATCTGGGCGAACGAGCACAGCACGCGCGTCAGTAAAACGCGAAACGTAAAAACAATTACAGGCTTTGGCTGGCCCAACCACCGGCCAGCCTTCGTTTATTGTATAAAGAAAATCCTGCCTGGACAGTAACACGACCAGCCCTTTGGCCTGGTGGCTAACGTGCTCCGCCTACCTACTGCAGGTTCAAAACCTGGGCGCACGATTTTTCGTCTCACGTTAACTTTTTTCCCGCGCGGGCATTTATGTGATTACGTATAAAGCAAGGAGGTTTTCTGCAAAAAACATGCCATGTCAGCACCTGACGGGCGGGCCCCGCCGGTCAGATTCGGGGTTAGCGCGGGCTAAGCGAGCGCTTTCACGACTTGATAGTTTTTTGTCACGGTTTAGGAAAAATTTGATAGTTTTTCGCACAAAATCGTAGAGTGGTAGTTTTTCGTCACGTTTCCATCAATTGTGGTAGTTTTTGATTAAATACTTCAAATCCCCCACAGTCCACAGTCCGCGCTCCCCTCCCCAAACCCTCGTGCTTGCCAACCGCCGGCAATGGAGTCCACGCTCCCCTCCCCAAACCCTCTGCCATCGCTGTTCTACAAAGCGTCTCGCTGCACAATATGGGCTTTGGTCGCCTTTGCATCAGCTCGCCGATGCTCAGGAGCTGGTCATTGACGACGCCCCTTGCCTTGAGAGATTGCTACCGATTTATCCAGACTCTAGTCCGGCGACCATACGAGTGATCTGGGCTCCTAGACTGGAGATACTTGGTTTCTTGTCTGAACGCATATCCACACTCCACCTTGGAAGTTGGAACCACAGTCTTTCAGGTAGAGCAAGAACATTCCTCTATTCACCATTCCTGTATGCATGCTATTATTCTTACATCGCACTTTTTGTTTTTCTCCAGAAGATGATTGCTGTCAGCTTGACAACCACAATGCACTTAATGAAGATTTTGGTTCTTGACTCTATGGACCCTAATCTGAGTGTGGTTATTAACTTTTTGAAGTGCTTCCCCTGCTTGGAGAAGCTCTACGTCATTGTGAGTACTCATATTTATTGCTAGAAATGTCAAAACAATATTGGTTCAGAATTATGATCTAGTGAACTGCTAGTATTTAGCTGTCAATTTCTTAACAACTATCTTTATATCATATATTTTTCCTATCCCCAGTTGAATCGGCACAAGGATGGAAATTATGTGTGGAAGCATGGCCCATTGGATCCAGTTGGATGCCTTGAGCTCCATCTAAAAAAAGTGGTGTTGAAGAATTATAATGGTGACAGGAGGGCATTTACTAACCTTGCTAAGTTCTTTATTTTGAATGCAAAAGTGCTGAAAGAAATGGAAATCGGATTCTTTCACATTGGCAACGACGAATGGGTTTGTTGTCAACATAGGCAACTACAAGTTGAGAATAGAGCTTCTCAAGACGCTCGAATCGAACTAAAAGATGATATGGACCTGAAATTCACTGAGCATTTGCATACCCATAATTTGTCAATTGCTGATCCCTTTGACAGATCCTTGTGTGGATACTCCAAGTGTGTTAGGTAGCCCTTCTGAAGATTGTGTCACCCTCTGTCCAAAGCCAAAAGAACGTGGCCACCCTTGCTTGTCTGTCTAGTGTTGTCACACCCTTATGATGCTCTGCAGAATGGTCTACTCACTTCAGGAATAGTATTGATTCGCACCGACTCTGGAGCAACCCAGGATTGAGGAGGTGGTGTCTGGGCCAAAGATTAAAATTGATTTTGCAAATGTACAAGACCCTTGAATGTTACTAGTTTCTGTGTGTTATGCTTAGTTCGTACTTGTTGTTTCTATTTTGCTCAACGTCGTATTGTAAGCTTATACCATGTGTAGGCTACAAGCCTACAACTAATATATTTGTGTCTCTACCTCTTGCTTTGATGAGAAAACATAGCCTTGTATTACTTTGTTTAAAAGAGTGCAGTGTAAAGTTTATTTCCTGGTATGCAATTCATTACCACTTTGTTAGCAGGGCATTGAGAGCACCCGTAGACTACAACTAATATCCGCAAACTTGTCTGCTAGTTTAGTGAAGAATGTATGGTTGGTTCACATAATTCATTTATTTCACAGATTTTAAATTTGAAATCTTACGTTTATACCATTCTTCTATTCTCATAAAAGAAAACCAAGTAAAATTCACATTATATTTTCCTGTGTTAAATTTAAGGTGGACTTAAAAGGTATACTCTGTGTTTGACGATATTTTGTCATATTTTATTAATTAGACATATATGATAAACTCAGAGGATTAAAAAAACGCAAGTGATATTGTGCAAGTAAGGAGACCCGTTCGAGATATTTTCATCAAGTATTTTGCTAGTCTCTTGACTTAATTAATTGGGCTTGACATAATCAGCCCATGTTTTGGCCTAATGGCTTGTTAGCGACTTCCTCCGTTCCAAAATAAATGACTTAACTTTGTACTAATTGTCATCTATTTTGGAACGGAGGGAGTAGTTGGTTAGCACATACTCCCTCCGTTCCTAAATATAAGTCTTTAAGAGATTCCACTACAAACTACATATGTATGTATATGGACATATTTTAGAGCGTAGATTCACTCATTTTACTCCGTATGGACCTCGGTGAGCAGCTTGTCGTCGAATAGCACCGTGGAACTTGAACAAGGAAGGAGCATGCATCAGAGTCAAAAACTTGAACAAGGAAGGAGCATGCATCAGAGTTAAAAACTTGAACAATTAAGGAGCATGCATCAGAGACATATCCTGCCGTACGTAGGGCTCAATCTCAATTCTCAGTGGAATGGAAAAGCAGAGAGAAGGAGGAGATCCGGACGGAGGAAGGCGTGTGTGCGTACCTTACCCTGAGGCGCTCGGATCGGAGAGGACCGACAAAGGGGGTGATCTGCTTCTACTTGGGCACCTCGGTGAGCAGCTTGTCGTCAGCACAGCGGAACTCCTTCTCTCTGCTTTTGGTGTTGGGGTTTCCAAATGCGTGCAAGCAACGGCGGAGCTATGTGTATAGCTGAGGGGGCTATGGCCCCCCAGCCCAACACAAATTCCTGAAGGAATTGTTTTAGGGGGGCGTAGGAGTAGGACCTCCTCGTTTATGAATCCCGGTCTTGCTAGTGTTTTTTTTCCGAATGGAGCTAGCTAGTGGCTAGAGTCGCTCAGATGCACAGTGAGAAATCAACGTATGGCATTACGCGTACGAGCAGGTGAGGTGATGCATCTGATCATATAGTGAATTGGTTCACGTACCCAGCTGCTTGTAATATATATTTTTGGAACGCTGCTTGTAGTATATGGTGCGTCACTACTAGAAAAATGCCGTTACCGAGTTCTTGTCTGTTCGTCGAGTACCAAAACACGGGATCACGGCAAAAGATGTGTAAGCCCCATGCAGAAAGAACACGGCACATACGAAAGAACTCGGCTTATGTATAGTTTGCCAAGAACCTTGTCATAGGCACCCAGGAAAAATAAGCCACGTGGCACGGCCGTTTGCATCCGGCGGTGGGCAACGTTTATCGAGACCCCGATGAAAGGTACTCGACAAACTATGCAATATTTAAACCACCCAACCCTAGCCGCCGCTGCCACATAATTCTATCGGTCGGGCAAGCCGCCGCTCGTCCCACCGCGTGAATCCGTCACCGCCGCCGGGCCTCCCCACCGGCCACCTGCCGCCGCCGCCCGAGCCAACCGGTCGGATCAGGCCTCGCCCGAGGCCACTCTGGCACCCTCCTCGCGGCACGGCTCCCCAACCACCTCGCCGCCGGCCACCCCTACCACCTCGACGCCAACACCCCTGAGGTGAGCTAGGGCCTCTCCTTTCTTTTTCTTTTTCTATTTTGCTATTTACTCACAATATATCTACATATGAAATATATATATATATATAGGGAAAATGCAGCCTACGTACTACCGAGTGTAGCTACACCCATTTCTCATATACTACCATGTGGTAGCATATACTCTACTTTATTATTTTTAATGTGTTCATATACTATATCTAAGATACTTCAAAGTGAGTTATATGAAAAAATTGCAAGTGAGCTCATAGTTTTATTGTATTTATGAAATACGTACATATTTGTACACGAAATAGAGTATGCACAAAATATGGGATATACTACTAAAAAAGTAGTATATATACTACTTAAACATTCTTATATACTACATACTACGCGTACATACTCTCCGATATGATATATATATATATATATATATATATATATAGAGAGAGAGAGAGAGAGAGAGTCGTGCTATTCGTCACCCTGGTTATTCCTCATTATTCCTCACCCTAGCCGAACCAGTCACACCACGACCACACCATAAGAAACCAGAGGCTTGCTGGGATAGGAGTAACGTACTGGAGTAAATTTCAACCATGAAAATCACGTTGATCCATCCTACTAAATCCTTTCTTTTTTTAGAACACCTCTTCCGAAATATGTCTATCCACATGAGATTTAGTTGTTCAATATTTTGAGAGAAAAGAGCGTTCGATGATCAACTCTCCTGGATAAAAACTATAGTCTTTGTTTCCCATCATACCTAACCCTGTCGCTCGGCCGGCCGATCCGGTGTGAGGGAGCAATATCATGGAAGCGCGCGGTGCAGCGAGGATGCATCACCATTCTGGCTTGGAGGCGCCTCCGCGCATGGTGGACGTCAGGGGAAGCAGCCATGGAGTCACTTGCTAATTTTAGTTGGACATGTTCACAACGCGTGAACACCTAGCTTCTCGGCGACGTCCTGCAGTCCTGCTTGAGCGCGAGCACGATGGCATTCTCGATGGCGGACTGGGCACAGCATGGCGTGCTTCTCCTCCCCGTGCCCCTGGGAAGTGGGAGCACTTATCGGTAGCGCCGACTGCAAAATACAGGCACAGAGGAGTGTCCTGTTTGTTGATCTTTGTGTTTGCTGACATTTTTATCATGAAATGAGATGTAAACATGATGCAGTATGTTACAATTTTCTCAGTGGAATATTTGACAATGTGATGCGTTAATTTGAGGTTCCTTCTGCACTTAGTGTAGTCTCTCTATTATTTTTTCTCACAGTAGGCTTAATTTTTATAGAGTAGCAATGAGTTGGGACTTGAGATACTCAGAGGTTGGGCCTTTGCCCACTGAATATGGAATGATTGTGCATGCTACAGGTCAGTCATGCTTCTTACGAACTCGTAATTTTGAACTGAAATTGAACATGGATGTTCCAGCTAAGAGTTGCCATCATAACAAAAATAGTTAATTTAAGAAATGCATCCACAAAAGACACTGGAAGAGACATGTATAGCATATATCTTTTAAAAACAACAAGAAATCCAGTGGAAATTAAGCACCAGAGCCATAACAATTATGGAATAAAAAATACGGGTAAATTGAATGGCAATAATCATCAGCCAGAACAAGAAATTTTCTTCTTCAACTTAATCTTCTTGTAGGAGCAGTGGGAACAACTTCTCCTGTATCTTTTTTACTACACCATAGAATACAGGCTCTTGAACTAACGCTCACAGGATTGATGTTTGTTACAGATGAAGATGCTTGTGATGCTTGGATCTCGGCATTCAAGTTGATAGAAGCAAGTCCAAGTTGTGTTGTCATTTTTCACACTAGCTAATGTGCTCTTTCTATTCTCAGGAGGATTCAAACACTGCAAATTCAATGAACGAGTATAACAAGTTAGAGAAGACAACTGTATACAGTACCTATCCAAGCAAAATTTGCGAAGTAATCAAGGTGAGATGTGTGACTGCATAAATGTGTGTTCAGGTATGTAGGAAGCCAAATGAGATGTGAGATGTGTGAGGACAGTAGCATTTATCTAACTGATCTTTAACTTGCCTTTTGATCTGTCCAAATAATTGGTATGCCACGGTACTAGTAGTATACTACTGAATAGGATACGATCAATAGAGGCAGAGAAATTTTCCCTACAAACCCAATATAAGGTTCAGTCTTTAAAAAGGAAAAAGAAACTTCTCCTAGACAGAAGAAAGAGCGGAGCTCAGCTTCCTCCTCTCCTTTCTGTGATCTTTTAATTAGACCTATACACCCTTAGTAGCCATTGTACACTCATCATTTGTACATTACGATAAATGAGAACGTCAATCCTTAATATGAGTGTATGTCGTTTAACACAAAAGCATGAGTTAAACAAGGAATTTTTTTTTACTGAATCAATTCAAGAACAATATTCCTAACATACTTTATTTTACTCTCGCAATGTCGGCATTTTAAAGAATATGATTGCACCTGCCCAGTAAAATGACAAGGTTTACATCTTAATTACTGGGTGTGCCTTTTCTTTGCTTTTCCAGCATATCTACACAGTTGCAGGGTGGAAAACTTCACTAGTCCGAAATCTGGAATAAGTTTAGATCTGGTCAAAACTCAAGAGTCCACATAATCGCACCTGCAAATAAGTTTAAATTGACACATACTCATGTAAATTGACGGAGAGAAAGCAAAATTGAAGAGATTCGGCGGCGAAGAACTGGTAGCCCACTGTTGTGGTAGGATGAGATGGAGATGCAGATCACATCAACAAGCATGCCACGGCCAATGTACCTGATGCCGAGGAACACCCGCGAGGCTACACGCCTGCACCACCTGCTGTGAATCAACGGCCACCAGCGTGCAAACATACAAGGTTTACATGACCGAATGCAAACACAAGCAACAGTAATGGTAAAATATAAATTACCTCTTGGGGCAGAGGATGTCTGATCTCACCACATGGTTTCCAAATCTAAATTAGAAATTGAACCCAAATTAGCAATTTGGGAACAACACAAAGAAGCGAAAGGTAACAAGAAGTCGATTAGAATTTCAGAACGGAAATCATTAGGAATTTAGAATTGAGCTGCTCACCTCCTCCTGTTCCAATAACAAGGATTTGGACTCAACTGCAGCGCCGCCAGGAGGGCCGCCGCACACCACGCCGCATCGCCTGCCTGGCCACCACCACAAAGTCACGCAACAAGCCGGCAAGCAGCACGTCGCCCCGCCCGTGAGGCAACGACCAAGACATCGAGTTCACCGGCTGCCGCTCACGGCTCACCTGCCGTCGCTCACCGCATCGCCTCACTGAAATAAAACAGGGAGGTGTGCCACTGAAACCGAGCAGGGTCGGCGAGCACCGCCGGAGACTTGCCGCCATGGACTTGCCCCACGCCATCACCCGCCCGAGCCAAACCATCAAGCACCACGGCATCGCCCGCTGGATGCCGCTCACCTCGTGCTGGTCGCCATCGAGATAACTATTCTGATAACACTTTCGCACTGCACGCTCAATGCAAGTGCACGTCATTGTTTGAACAAGGTGTGCTGCAGTACTCACGCGAGTGAACTTCCCGTCGCGAAAAAAACTGCATGCCGTGTTTTTTCGGTACTGTTTTCGCTCTAGTTTTTTAACTGTTTATCAAAACGAGGCGTATAATATACCGTTGGAAAGCTATGGATTAGGAGCAACTTCGATATGTTGAACACTTTTTGAGATTCCTCGCGGTTTAAGAGCAGTTTTGAAAACGGTGCGACCCACAACGAGTGACAGCGAGCGTACTTTTGTGATTTTTTTCTAAACCACTCATCGGAACAAAGCAAATGATATGCCGTTGGAAAGATATCGTCGAGGCGCATCTTTTTCATATGTATTATTTTCTCTAATTCGTTACGGTTTAAGAGCAGTTTCAAATTTACTAAATCGCGGAATTACGTTTTTTTGAATTTTTTGCAATTTTCGGTACTGTTTTCGCTCTAGTTTTTGAACCGTTTGTCGAAACGAGGCATGTAATATGTCGTTGGAAAGCTATGGACAAAGCACAACTTTCATATGTTGAAATGTTTTTGAGATTCCTTACGGTTTTAAGTTAATTTTGAAAATCATGCAGCGGACGACGAGTGGCAGCGGCCGTTTTTCGCGAATTTTTTACAAACCGCTGGTCGGAATGATTCAAACGATACGCCGTTGGAAAGATATCAACGAGATGCAACTTTTTCATGTAGAACACTCTCTCTAGTTCTTTATGGTTTAAGAGGAATTTCGAATTTACCGAAATGCGGACACTCTGTTTTTCGCGACACCCAAATAGACGTGGGTACTTCATCCGACTGAAAACCGCACTGCAACGGACGAAAAAGCGCACTGCATCAGACGGGTAAGAGAACTGCGTGGTTTCTTTTATTCAAACGTAATTTTTTGAAGGACGAGAAAATAGAGTGCACTTCACATCCGGTGTAAATGAACCACAACACTATCAGGAAGTGAACCGCATTACTTTTTTTCGCTTCCGTAACAATTTTTTTGCACTTACGGGATGAACAACATCATATGGCCGACCGCACTGCTTCAGAATGGAAACCGCACTGCATCGGACGGGCAAGCGAGCTGCATGATTTCTTTTGTCGGACGTAATTTTTATCAAAGGAGTTTTTATTGTCTTTTTTTCAACATTTTTTATGAACGAGAGTGGATGGCAGAGACAAGGGCAAGTGAACCGCGGCATATATCAAAGTGATCCGCATTACTTTCTTTTGTTTTGCTATTTTTTTCACACTTCCATGAAGTGCGCAAGTAAACAGTATCACTCTCAAAAATGAACCACATCGAGGACCAAATGCACTGCAAGTGTTTGATGATAGTCGACTGATTTTTTGAGACACACAAACAATTTGCACTTCATACATAAGGGTACTGAGCTGCTACACAAATCGCACACACTGCATTGGCAAAATCTGAAACAAAAATAGCTCGAAAATGAAATTATATCCCTGGAGAAGTGCGCATTGAATAAAGGAGTTGGTGCAAATTGAATAAAACTGCACATTTGAACCCCACTGCAGCTGGATGCACACACACCGAAGTGCACCGAATGGTCGAAAAAACTTAACCACGGCAACAAATTCCACAACAGCGAACTGCACGTGCTGCACACACACCCACGATGTGAACCTTGTCTCGAATCCAAGATAGATGTCGCCCGGAGGAGAGGAGCTCTGGACTGCACACTCGTGGCCCAACACGGCACACACAAATCAGATAACACAAAAAAACAACAGGAAAATAACATGTATTTAGAATTTAGGGGCTAGCGGACTGAACGCTACTAGCTGCCGAAACACATGCACGCCGCCGACGAGCTGCCATTGTTGTTTTTGCGAACCACATGGCTCGCACGCGATCAACCAAATGGGCACTGCACGCTGGAGATGCATGCGTCAATGCACACATAGAGCTCCCGTACTGCATGCCACGGTTTTGCACAACTGTGAGGTGCACAGAGCTGCATGGCGTCGCCGTCCGCACTGCATGCCGCAGACGCCGGGGACCTCGTCGGGAGATGAGGAATGGGAGGTCGGCAGAAAGGTTGGGGTCCCGTGGCAGATGCGGAGAGAGCAGGCGCCGGCGAGCTTGGAAGGGAGGGTAGCTGGGGGTGACCGGTCGTGGGGTTGGAGGAAGCAGGGGGCGTTGGTGGGAGGTCGCCGTCCCGGATCCGTTGCTGTGAGGCTCGCTGGGGCAGTTACCAGCCTGGATCCGCCTTTGGGAAGCACGCTGGTGGCGGTTGCCGGCCCGAATTCACCGCCGGGAGGCGCGTTGGGGGTGGTTGCCGGGCCGGATCCAGGCCGTGGGTTGGCTCGGGTTGTCGCCAGATCTTTTGCCCCTGTGAGGTGCCTGCGCGGCAGGAAGGGCCCGTGCTCGCCGGAGGCGAGGCTGACGAAAGGTGGAGCACCTCGTGCTCCTCTGCCGAACCCCGATTTAGATGGCTGCTGGAGGAAGTAGGTTAGGGGCCATCAGCGGGAGAAGGTGGGGCGGCGCCGGGAAGGCTGGCCGGCGGTGGCAGAAAAAGGTGGGGAAAGTGGGGGTGGCAGGAGGGAGGAGGGGGCGGACGAGGATCCCACCGGATCTGGTGGCTGGGCGCTCCGAGCGTCGCGGGGGCGGGGGTGGCCGTGGGTTGGTCCGGGTGGGGTGCCCACGGGGGGAGGGGGGCGGGGCGGTGGGTGGCCGTGGGTTGGCTCGGGGTGGGGTGGGGGTGCTCTGTGTTTCGAAGTGTGCAGTGTGGCCCGATGAGTGTTAGCAGAATAAGATGTTAACATAATAGACACACCCTATATATATATACTATCATTAGGTGGTAGTTATCCCCACCCTTGCTGCCGTCCATCTCTTCAAGATTTGTGCGTTCCTTAGCGGGTTGTACGCATTAAAATAAACGGGCCTCTATCTCTCTGCCCGATTAAACTCCACCAGACTCTTCCGATTTTTGTGGCCGATATTATACAACAACCTGATCGAATCTTGAGCGCTTGGAAAAAGGCAGTCGAGACCAATTTCATTGAGAGAACACCACGAGGGAGGGATGAAGGTATGTACGTTGATTCATGCATCTCGATTCCAAAGGATGCACACAATATTAATCTTTGTCTCTTAATCTTTTGTTTCAATATTCACTATGGGAGGTTCTGATTGATCTAGGCAATCTTGGATGCTTGGTCCGACACAGTCACTGTTGAATTTCAGATCCAAGAAACGTATGGTCTCACCGGCCTCCGCCAATGGCAGCCACGTCTGTGTACACTATTCTGCGTGCATGGATTGTTGTTTCTCGTGCATGTGAGGCCTGAGGTAGTGCAGAAACTGACAGGTGACTGCTCCATCGGTGTGTTGGCGGCAACGAATACAACATACAACTGTATGTACGGCCGCACGATGGGTCTGCCACAGTGCGACGGCATCGATCGGCAGGTGCGGCGACGAATAGAACATACGGCTGTATGTACGGCCGCACGATGGGTCTGCCACAGTGCGACGGCATCGGCGGCCGCGGCGGTAACGATGTACTTGAGAGAAAATGGTCACATCTCAGCATCAGTACTCCAAGAATTCCCTTCTCAAAAAAAGAAAAGATGAACAACCTGTATTGTTGACTTTTGTACCCCATCTACGTGATATATACTCCATTCTATATTTACTGTAACTTCTTCATTACACTAGTGACTATTTTTGTATTCTTAATTTTTAGATGAGTATACTCTCTCGGACGGGTGACTGGCGAGGCGGCGGCAGCGGCGCCACAACACTGTTTATTTCCGACATGTGACTGCTCCAGCACGGCGGCGGCGACAACCGCCGCGGCATCGCTGTACATATACTCACACAACATACTCCATTGTGAGATGGCAATGCATGAGAAGGAAGAACATGCTTACATGCATTGATGAAAACAACACGTGTATATGATGTTTCAATCATACGTTCTACCGTTCAGGAGTCCATGAAGCCATGAATGTAATTGTATTATCTACCCATCAGTTTGATATATATACTCCACTTTTTGTGCGATGAGATATATACGACATACTATCCTCTTTTATGATACTCCATACTATATTCCCTTTTGAGAGTTACTCCATACTATATTCTTCGCTCTTGGGCATACTCTATACTTTTTTGCACACTCCATTTACTATGAAGTACATGCATCTTCATACTTCATACTTCATACTCCATACTCCATACTCGAGCACTTCATAATACTCCATACTCGAGCGCTTCATACTCCATCTAAATATTAAGTATACCCTCAGAAAAAGTTATGTACATACATTGTATACTCAACATAGAAATACAATTCAAAATATTTACATACTTCTACATACTTCAAAATGTTAACTAAGAGTACGTACGTACGTTCCATACTTCAAAAACAAACTATATACTACATACAAAGTACTGATTTTTGTGGCAGAGAGTTTGTACCATACGATATTTCGTGTAAAAAATGTTAACATTCCATGTTATAATTCGTTATTGATACTCCATACTCCAAATTTTCCTTTTCATACTCCATACTTCAATTTTATTTAATACACCATACTGCATACTCCATACTCCAATATACTATATAATAACACTACATACTACAAGTATACCGGAGTACTCCACACAATTTTAGAAATAATAATATCTTTCGTACTATGTTATGTATGATCTAATATTTTACAAAGTATAGTTAACAGAAACGGAGGTCGTATTCTGACTGAGATTTTGCTTCCATCAAGAATAGTCAGCGTGTTGCACATGCTTACCGAATTCGATGCATGTACGTAGCCTAGAATTCAGGAGGTGGTTGAACGACTTGCCGGATTATTTAATAATAAAACTAGACTGGTTACTCTTATTGGATTCCAGAACCCGTTAAGCCGATCCATCCATCAAGCTGGCTTGGCGCTACGGTGGGGGCACGTGGAGGTCAGCTAGCTAGGTGGTAGTTACCACTGCTTGTAGATATATATATGACATATTGTGAATGATATATATGAAATTTTATATATGCATTTATGGATTATATGAAAAGTTTGGATAGTTCCCCCCAAAAAAGAATAGCTTGGATAGATTATTATATGGATATTTAAAAATATATGTTTTTTTTTGTAAATGAATGCATGCATGTATAGTTTGAGAGAATATGTATGTGTGTGAATGCTATCAAAAAAAGTTACTAGTAAAAATTGTTATACTTTGTTAATGTGTGGATATGCGTGAAAATATTTGAAAATGCTTCATTTTTTCGTGATCGATGAATAATGACATGTTTGTAGTATTTGTGTAATTTTCTGAATGTTGCAATTGTAAATATCCAAGGTTAATTAATTAAATATTCTCGAACAGGATATGGTGTGCCAAGTATGCATGTCGGAGTGCACAGAAAACTTTTCAAAGTGGATCATTAAATATTTAAATCATTAAAAAAGTTCAGTCATTAAATAAAAAATGTCCAACATGGTTTACATAAAAGTTCAATGTGTATTAGCAAACGTAAAATATTATTTAAAAATACTGTTCGTCCTATATTGAAAATATGTTTAATGTGTATTTCAAAATGTTGAAGTGTTTCAAGTAAATGGTTAACTTGTATTACTAAATGTTCAACATTATTTCCAAATGTCCTTCATATATTTAAAAATGGTCAATGTGTATTTCAGAAAAATATTCTACATGTTTTCATAAAATATTCACGTGTAAAAAAGATAAATTGATAAGTGAGAAAAGCAAAAAATGGAAAGTGAATAAAAGGAAAAGGAAGGGTGAAAGGAAGATAAAGAAAATACTACCGAAAGATACATGAAATAAAAATGAAAACTGAAACTAGAAATAGGAAAATGGAGGATAAAAAGGAAAAGAAGCAAAACAAACTGGAGAGAGAACAACGAAAGACAGATGAAGAACAAACTTTGTTCCTTATTCGACCGGCCCACTCGCGGGAGGTGGTAGGCCATCACTATAGCTTGCAATTTTGGTTTGGATGTGAATGTGAGGAGGTACATAACCAGGACGTTGCTCAAGGAAGGTAATTGTGGGCTATAAATTATGAACCGATGTGTGTATACATGGATGAGTATACACATATGATAAAATGACAACCACACTCATAAAATACATGCAAAATATAAATGAATAAAAATATATTAAATTTAAATTGTTTACCAAAATTCTCCCATTAAATAAGTAATTACATGATTTGGTGTGCTTAATTTTTTACCATATCATATGAACAAGCACTGAAATAAAGGAATAAGGTGCACAAGGCACATGAAGTTGCCTATATTGTTACAAACCATGTGGGGAAGTCATAATCATATTCTTAGAGGAAACAAATAAACGTTATTATGTAGATCTAAGGTAAAATATAAAATTTTGAAACTATTGTAATGTTTTAAAGGACATGACGAGAAAGAAATTCAGATATAACTTAACATCCTAGAATTTTTTTAAAAACTAGGACATCCATTTGATGGTTGTTTCTTTTTAATCGAGAGAATCTTCTTTAGAGTAATTACATAGACATTATCGGGAAAAGGAGATGGTGGGCTATAAATTGTGAAGTGGTTTGTGGAACTAATATATATGTATACATGCATGGGTATAGACCAATAATAAAATGACAACCACACTCAGAAATACACACGTAAAAATGGATGCAATGAAAATTATTTACTAAATGTTCCCCTTAAATAAGTAATTACAACAACTCAAAAAAATTAAATAAAGGATTTGGTGTGCATAATTTTCTTTACCATATCATATGGAATAACCAGTGAAATAAAGAAAAAATCCACGAAATAAAGGAAAAATTTCAGGCAATGTGCACAAAGGTGCGTATGTTGTTACAAAGTATGCATTTGTTTGAAACTATCACAATTTATTGAAGAATAATACAACAAAAAACAGATATAACTAAACATTCCGTTTAAATATGAGAACCATGATATCCATTTGGCGGTTGTTCTTTTTAATCGAGATATCTCCATAGGTGTAATTACATAGACCACAACTAATAGATCATCATGATGCAACTAGACATGTTAGAAATGAATATCCAAGATGAACACAATAAAAAAATAGAGACATGTGCTAGGAAATTCAATAAAAAACAATAATTGTGATCGTTAATTTGGTAGGCCCACTTTTTAGTATACCAGAACTTGTTAAACTTCAAAAATTTGCTTCAAAATTCAAATTCAAGTCGGCATGATAAAAAATTGGGAATCAGATTGAAGTTTTCCAGCATGCCCTACAAGGTTGTTTCTGAGGGAGGTCACTCACATGGTCTCATCTTAGGAAATTTGGTGCACTATTTTTATTCTTAGGATTCTAAACAAATATTTGAGTATTTTATATCTCAATTATTCCTATACATGTTGTTTTGTTTGTAGGTTTATAAATCGTAGTAACTTTTTCTATAGATCATGGTAAGTTTCAAAGGAAATCTTTCTTGGATTAAAATATTTTGTCAACATTTTTGGAACATGCCTATGGCTCATGAGTTGCAATGCCTCTTCTAGAATATAATGGACAACATATTTTCTTGGCCAAGGCGTATGGTTTCAGATTGCGCAAGATTTAAAGACATCTCGCAATCATATTTTCTTTTCATTTTGATGTACTTTTTGTTAGCCTCGTAATTGCTCTTGAGTATACATGTCGTATGACGAAGCTATAGGTAGTGTTTACAACTGACTAGAGAGCATATATTGGTTGTGCCATTGGATTTGAAAAGATTATGATCACACACATTAAAATCAGTAATGGGTTACAACATGAGAGAACTATAACATCCCAAGGCACTATAGCCATGTTACATGAAAACAGTTCATACTAGCGTGAGTGTAGGAAGGACGATTTGGATTTTAAGAGTGGGAAATATCTAGTACAAAGTGAATGAAGTTAGATAGAAAAGAAACATAATGTGCAATTACAAAAAACAATACCATTCTATTCGTGTTGGGAAATACTTCAAACTTTTTAAAATGTTCCTATAAAAAGTTATATTCAAAGTTGCATCTTGGATATCATGCCTAGGTCTTAAATGTCATGTGTTACAAAATAAAGGACATGCATTTCAAAACAAGTGGAGGAAATGACGCTGAGGAATAAATATATGGAAGTGGTAAAACAAAAATCCTAACTGATTATTGGGTCTATATGTCATTGAGGAGAATTTTTATTCACCTTACATGTGCTTACTCTGGAATGATACACACAACATCTCCTACAGACTAAACATGCAGGTGCGAGAACAAACGGCCTCACTAGGCCACATACCCATCCGTTTCTAATAATATATAGGTTAATATCTAGCAACGACCAACGATTCGTGATTATATCACTCATACATATATTTTGAACAGACTACTAAGATGATGCCCTCAAATTCGCGAGGCCATCTTGCTAGTTTAGTTAATAATGTATAGGTTATATGTATTAAGAATAATACAATCTGAAACTTCTTTTGAGTACGAATCCAATGATATAAAGTCTGTGGTATGTAAGTTATATTTTTCTAGTTAAATATATTGCGAAAATCCAACCCAAAGTATGAGGTAGGCTTATAAACCCAGACGCATTAAGTGGGATCTAAGGGAATGATACATTGGGTAGCAACATTATGGGCTTCGACGTGCAATGGTTTCTTCTTACTGATGACACCGAGCAACCTCCCGTAAAATAAAATTACAGATGCTTGCACTCCCACTCTAAAAGCCATAAACAATGTCTGCTTATCTAACACGACACACATCAACTAGTCTTCTTGGTCATGTTGTCTTACATGCAAGTGTCATACATGCAAGTGGTGGCTCGTCTCCTTCCCACACTTCCTCCTCTTACATATCTGTCGTGCACCTTTCTATGCATTTAGCAATTAACATTATTATGTCACTTTAGTGTTAAAGAACATTATGTCACCTTCTCCCTCAAACTGGTAGACCTGACCGTCATCTCCTTCCACGCTGACTCCACTCATCCTTCTCGCTTCCCCGGCAGCATTCTTCTCATGCCTAATCCCTATATACGTGACGCCTTGTGGTGCATCTCCCCTCCCCTTCCTTGCCAGTGCGACAACATCATGTCCACAACCCGACCTTGTAGCCATGTTGTTGTAGTGCAGGTCAACTTGGAGTTTTCTATGATCAATGATCTCAACATTATGTTGCAACTAATGATGATTTATTGCATACACAGCAAAACAAATTGCTCAGATATGTTTGAGTGTATGCAAAGGTTAGGGGTAGTCCTTCCTTTAAAAAAATATATGTTTGAGTGTCGCAGTGTTTCTGCAAAGTTGTACTTTTTCTAAAGTATACCTTTTGGACTCCATTAAAAATCTGATGTTAGATTTTTGACCATGTCAAATCGAACATTTTTCATGGCAAATTATGTTCTTTGAGAATGACAAGTTTAGTTGGAGAGCATGGAAAATTCATCCCAGTTTATTTTTCGGTCAGGAAGTGCCGTACTTGGAAACTAAATTTGTTATCATCGCGTCAATATAAATTGCCATGAAAAATGTCATATTTACCATGCCCATAAATCCGACGTCAGATTTTTAGCGTTCTCGTACTTTTTTAAGATAATGTAATGTATGTACTTTTTTGTGAGAATGTAACGTACGTACTTACTATGAAAAAAGGTACTCCCTCTGTAAACTAATAAAGAGTGTTTAGATCACTAAATGCTCTTATATTAGTTTACGGAGGAGTATGTTTTAGAGGAATATACAAAGAGGCTTAGCAGGCAGTTGTTCTAGACGGGATAGGACTAGGAGGGCTGGGCTTCATCTAGCCCGCTCGCCCCGAGAATTTCATTACGAACCGAGCTCGGAATAGAGTTGGCACGAACACCGAGACGGCCGGAGACGAGTCTTCAAACGCGAATCCATATCCATTCCGCAGTCGGAACCCTCCCAGTCCCACTACTATATATACACACGTGTACTCACGTTACGGACGGCAACTTTTGACATTGCAGATTGCGCCTGCGACTTCAATGGCTCAATCTTGTTCGGCATCGGGCACGGTGGGGAGCGATGACGAGCCCCGTCCGTCTGCGGTGTCCCTGGCCCATCTTCTGGTGGGGCCTGACGCGGCGCCGCCTGAGTACCTGACGCTGTCGGTCACGCCCGTCGGGATCCCGCTGCCGCGGCAGAAACAATCCGGGGAGGTGACGCTGGAGCATGTAAACGCGCTGCTTGACTACCTAAAGCTCTCGCTCGCGCCCTCGGATAAAGAGGAACCAGGAGCAGCAAGCGATCCCGCGGCTGCGGACGCCGAGACGTCGAACGGCGGCTCCGTCATCGCGAACGAGGCCTCGGTCGTCGGCGTTCGTGCACGCGGCGACAGCGAACAATGTCCACCTAAGAAGTGTAAGCTTGCAGACTGTGTTTATCAAGAAACGGCGGGGGCAGCGCCGGCCAGCAGCTCACCGCAGGCGGTCTCGCTAGCGATCGTGATCCACCACGGCGACGATGCATCGGGACCTTCGACTTCGAGCACGCACGGCGGCGACGACGTTTCCACGGCGGCAATGGCCGTCGAGCCCATCGACGCCGTCCCACTGCGGGCGGCATACTTCGTCGGGCCTCCCGAGCCGGCCTGGGTACGCGAGACGCTGGGCCTCCCCGTCAACCACCCACTCTACTTCATCGCCACCAAGGTGGTCGAGCAGTCGGACATGAACACACAGCAGAGCCGCTTCCTCATCCCGCGGGCCATCGGCCGTCTCCGCCCGCTCCTCTCTGACAAGCAGCGCCTTGAGGCCAACATGGTCGAAGAAGAGCCGGCGCGGAAGAAGAAGAAGAAGAAGAAGCCGACGCCGCAGCCGTCCGGTTGCGACCGGAAGAAGCCGAGGGTGCTGGGGAAGAAGCACGGCGGGCTCGTCGTGCACGTCGTCGTAAACCGCGATGGTCATCAGATGGACGCTGAGCTGACCACGTGGGACTCGAGCCATACCTCGGTGTTGAAATTCGGGAAGAACCACCAGAGGTTCGTCGGAATGAGTGGCCTGAAACTCAAGGACGAGGTGCACATATGGGCTCTCCTGCACCGCGATGATGACCTGTATTTGGTGATCACCGCCGCTGTCACGCCGCCGCAGGCAGGGCAACCTGTCACCTAGTGTGGTACTGATATAGTGTAAGATGTATATGTTCAGGTTCTGGTTACACAAGGATAGGTAGCAAAATACCCAATTCGATAGAAATTACAAGACTGAAATGTTTTTCCTATAACAAACTTAATGGTTTTATTTTAGGTGGTCATCCTTTTCCGGATCATGGATTCATGGGAAAAAACAAATGACATAGGACTCTTACCTCTCCTCTCTGGCAACTTCCACACGCAGTTCACGCCCCTTCCACACATGCACAACTCAAAATGGAAACACAAAATTATATCAATTCATCACATGCTCGACCAGGATAGAAGTGTAGCATCATTACACTGTCTAGCCATAAACTGACCTGTTTGTCGAAGTACAAGTCGCGTCGTCCGCGTCATCCCGTCTCGCCATTGTGACGAAACCAAACCCTCGCGAGTGCCAACCCCCCTCCTCCACAGTTAGATAACTTCAGGATTCATCACATCGCCGTGCCTGCTGAACAGCCGCTTTAGCCGAGAGTTGTCCGCTTCATAGGGCAGATGACCCACATAGATTTTGATGGCCATAGAAGACGCTGATCGACGGAGAGACCGTCTTTCTTATGCCTTGGCAGTTCTAGGGGCCGCTGCCTAGTTCACAGTCATAGGGGCTGCTTCGCACTACCGGAATTACCCCTAATCCCAACGGCCTATCTTATGCCGACGGCCCCCATGGGCATATATGGAGGTATGTCGACGGCCTAGGGCAAGTAATATGTGGGAAGTACAGAAGCAATCCAAATAAACAAAGAAATCATGCGTGTCACTGTGTACAGCAAAAGCATAAGTAACAGACAAACAAAGCATGTTTTGTGTGAAACAAAACGTATATAAAGTAGAAGCATATATATGATAAACAAAGGAAAAAAAATCATAATGCTATCACAATGCATATGCCACACATGTTAATACACAAATTTGAACATGCAAAATTACTAGCTTGTCGCCAAGAGTATGGTAAACAGATTAATGGTTTGTAAACCAATTCCATCAATCAAAATTTGTGTAAACGTGAGATTTCAATACAACCAAACCATATCAATTTTAAATCCATGACGCTAATATAACCATGGGATGTAGTTAGTGTGAGAATAGGAGTGGAAAAGTAGTAGAGAACAGCTAATCCATATGCAATATCAGAAGAATTTTAAAGCTAGCTAATTCGGCAGCCTAAATGTGTCATTCGAAAATGGGGAAGGGAATGACATGCATCCTTTGCAACATATATGAGAAATGTAGGACAGAACAAGTCAACAACTAAATTTGCAACCAGACTGTACCCATTTGGAAACAAAAAAAATCTAAAAGGTGTGGACATGCATCATTAAGCAACATATATGAGAAATGTAGGAAGCATGATGACAATTTTTAGATACAAATAACGCTCTTCGCAATGTAGCAATAAGTTCAAATTTAGAAGCATCTTTCTGTTGCCGCAAACTATATGGACGGAAAAACAGATAAAGCATAGGAACCATAGATATTGCAAAGCATCAAATTATTGTTGTATGAATGTAAGTTCAAGATGCTGAATTGACATGGTTGGTCAAGTTCAAGCAGCCAGTACACGGTAAGTCTATATATATATGGGGCTTCTGGCGGTACAGAAGTCTATATTTGGTGTTGAAATTCAGAAACTAGCAGCAGTCGGTAACCCCAAACATCAAGGGAAGATGCCGCTGCCACACACACATTGGCCCCACTAGCAACTAGACTAGACGGACGGATCAGCATGTTCCATCTTTTTCTTTTCCTTCTTACACGAGCATGCATGAATAGCAATGCTAATTCGCACGGAAAAAGAAAATGTATATAGCAAAGTTGACATCTTGAAACTTACAGTGAACCAAATGTCATGTCCAATAACATATATACTTGCTACTCTAGTTACATGCATTGCCGAACGCCGACAGAGCAGATTAGACCGAATTACATATCTCTCCAGACAATTCGCCGGTCAAACAAGGCGTGAAAGGAAAAGACTTCTTTACAAATGCTTGTGGGTTGTGAAATACTTGTGTAAACGTGAGATTTCAATACAACCAAACCATATCAATTTTAAATCCATGACGCTAATATAACCATGGGATGTAGTTAGTGTGAGAATAGGAGTGGAAAAGTAGTAGAGAACAGCTAATCCATATGCAATATCAGAAGAATTTTAAAGCTAGCTAATTCGGCAGCCTAAATGTGTCATTCGAAAATGGGGAAGGGAATGACATGCATCCTTTGCAACATATATGAGAAATGTAGGACAGAACAAGTCAACAACTAAATTTGCAACCAGACTGTACCCATTTGGAAACAAAAAAAATCTAAAAGGTGTGGACATGCATCATTAAGCAACATATATGAGAAATGTAGGAAGCATGATGACAATTTTTAGATACAAATAACGCTCTTCGCAATGTAGCAATAAGTTCAAATTTAGAAGCATCTTTCTGTTGCCGCAAACTATATGGACGGAAAAACAGATAAAGCATAGGAACCATAGATATTGCAAAGCATCAAATTATTGTTGTATGAATGTAAGTTCAAGATGCTGAATTGACATGGTTGGTCAAGTTCAAGCAGCCAGTACACGGTAAGTCTATATATATATGGGGCTTCTGGCGGTACAGAAGTCTATATTTGGTGTTGAAATTCAGAAACTAGCAGCAGTCGGTAACCCCAAACATCAAGGGAAGATGCCGCTGCCACACACACATTGGCCCCACTAGCAACTAGACTAGACGGACGGATCAGCATGTTCCATCTTTTTCTTTTCCTTCTTACACGAGCATGCATGAATAGCAATGCTAATTCGCACGGAAAAAGAAAATGTATATAGCAAAGTTGACATCTTGAAACTTACAGTGAACCAAATGTCATGTCCAATAACATATATACTTGCTACTCTAGTTACATGCATTGCCGAACGCCGACAGAGCAGATTAGACCGAATTACATATCTCTCCAGACAATTCGCCGGTCAAACAAGGCGTGAAAGGAAAAGACTTCTTTACAAATGCTTGTGGGTTGTGAAAAACTTGTGTAAACGTGAGATTTCAATACAACCAAACCATATCAATTTTAAATCCATGACGCTAATATAACCATGGGATGTAGTTAGTGTGAGAATAGGAGTGGAAAAGTAGTAGAGAACAGCTAATCCATATGCAATATCAGAAGAATTTTAAAGCTAGCTAATTCGGCAGCCTAAATGTGTCATTCGAAAATGGGGAAGGGAATGACATGCATCCTTTGCAACATATATGAGAAATGTAGGACAGAACAAGTCAACAACTAAATTTGCAACCAGACTGTACCCATTTGGAAACAAAAAAAATCTAAAAGGTGTGGACATGCATCATTAAGCAACATATATGAGAAATGTAGGAAGCATGATGACAATTTTTAGATACAAATAACGCTCTTCGCAATGTAGCAATAAGTTCAAATTTAGAAGCATCTTTCTGTTGCCGCAAACTATATGGACGGAAAAACAGATAAAGCATAGGAACCATAGATATTGCAAAGCATCAAATTATTGTTGTATGAATGTAAGTTCAAGATGCTGAATTGACATGGTTGGTCAAGTTCAAGCAGCCAGTACACGGTAAGTCTATATATATATGGGGCTTCTGGCGGTACAGAAGTCTATATTTGGTGTTGAAATTCAGAAACTAGCAGCAGTCGGTAACCCCAAACATCAAGGGAAGATGCCGCTGCCACACACACATTGGCCCCACTAGCAACTAGACTAGACGGACGGATCAGCATGTTCCATCTTTTTCTTTTCCTTCTTACACGAGCATGCATGAATAGCAATGCTAATTCGCACGGAAAAAGAAAATGTATATAGCAAAGTTGACATCTTGAAACTTACAGTGAACCAAATGTCATGTCCAATAACATATATACTTGCTACTCTAGTTACATGCATTGCCGAACGCCGACAGAGCAGATTAGACCGAATTACATATCTCTCCAGACAATTCGCCGGTCAAACAAGGCGTGAAAGGAAAAGACTTCTTTACAAATGCTTGTGGGTTGTGAAAAACTTGTGTAAACGTGAGATTTCAATACAACCAAACCATATCAATTTTAAATCCATGACGCTAATATAACCATGGGATGTAGTTAGTGTGAGAATAGGAGTGGAAAAGTAGTAGAGAACAGCTAATCCATATGCAATATCAGAAGAATTTTAAAGCTAGCTAATTCGGCAGCCTAAATGTGTCATTCGAAAATGGGGAAGGGAATGACATGCATCCTTTGCAACATATATGAGAAATGTAGGACAGAACAAGTCAACAACTAAATTTGCAACCAGACTGTACCCATTTGGAAACAAAAAAAATCTAAAAGGTGTGGACATGCATCATTAAGCAACATATATGAGAAATGTAGGAAGCATGATGACAATTTTTAGATACAAATAACGCTCTTCGCAATGTAGCAATAAGTTCAAATTTAGAAGCATCTTTCTGTTGCCGCAAACTATATGGACGGAAAAACAGATAAAGCATAGGAACCATAGATATTGCAAAGCATCAAATTATTGTTGTATGAATGTAAGTTCAAGATGCTGAATTGACATGGTTGGTCAAGTTCAAGCAGCCAGTACACGGTAAGTCTATATATATATGGGGCTTCTGGCGGTACAGAAGTCTATATTTGGTGTTGAAATTCAGAAACTAGCAGCAGTCGGTAACCCCAAACATCAAGGGAAGATGCCGCTGCCACACACACATTGGCCCCACTAGCAACTAGACTAGACGGACGGATCAGCATGTTCCATCTTTTTCTTTTCCTTCTTACACGAGCATGCATGAATAGCAATGCTAATTCGCACGGAAAAAGAAAATGTATATAGCAAAGTTGACATCTTGAAACTTACAGTGAACCAAATGTCATGTCCAATAACATATATACTTGCTACTCTAGTTACATGCATTGCCGAACGCCGACAGAGCAGATTAGACCGAATTACATATCTCTCCAGACAATTCGCCGGTCAAACAAGGCGTGAAAGGAAAAGACTTCTTTACAAATGCTTGTGGGTTGTGAAAAACTTGTGTAAACGTGAGATTTCAATACAACCAAACCATATCAATTTTAAATCCATGACCCTAATATAACCATGGGATGTAGTTAGTGTGAGAATAGGAGTGGAAAAGTAGTAGAGAACAGCTAATCCATATGCAATATCAGAAGAATTTTAAAGCTAGCTAATTCGGCAGCCTAAATGTGTCATTCGAAAATGGGGAAGGGAATGACATGCATCCTTTGCAACATATATGAGAAATGTAGGACAGAACAAGTCAACAACTAAATTTGCAACCAGACTGTACCCATTTGGAAACAAAAAAAATCTAAAAGGTGTGGACATGCATCATTAAGCAACATATATGAGAAATGTAGGAAGCATGATGACAATTTTTAGATACAAATAACGCTCTTCGCAATGTAGCAATAAGTTCAAATTTAGAAGCATCTTTCTGTTGCCGCAAACTATATGGACGGAAAAACAGATAAAGCATAGGAACCATAGATATTGCAAAGCATCAAATTATTGTTGTATGAATGTAAGTTCAAGATGCTGAATTGACATGGTTGGTCAAGTTCAAGCAGCCAGTACACGGTAAGTCTATATATATATGGGGCTTCTGGCGGTACAGAAGTCTATATTTGGTGTTGAAATTCAGAAACTAGCAGCAGTCGGTAACCCCAAACATCAAGGGAAGATGCCGCTGCCACACACACATTGGCCCCACTAGCAACTAGACTAGACGGACGGATCAGCATGTTCCATCTTTTTCTTTTCCTTCTTACACGAGCATGCATGAATAGCAATGCTAATTCGCACGGAAAAAGAAAATGTATATAGCAAAGTTGACATCTTGAAACTTACAGTGAACCAAATGTCATGTCCAATAACATATATACTTGCTACTCTAGTTACATGCATTGCCGAACGCCGACAGAGCAGATTAGACCGAATTACATATCTCTCCAGACAATTCGCCGGTCAAACAAGGCGTGAAAGGAAAAGACTTCTTTACAAATGCTTGTGGGTTGTGAAAAACTTGTGTAAACGTGAGATTTCAATACAACCAAACCATATCAATTTTAAATCCATGACCCTAATATAACCATGGGATGTAGTTAGTGTGAGAATAGGAGTGGAAAAGTAGTAGAGAACAGCTAATCCATATGCAATATCAGAAGAATTTTAAAGCTAGCTAATTCGGCAGCCTAAATGTGTCATTCGAAAATGGGGAAGGGAATGACATGCATCCTTTGCAACATATATGAGAAATGTAGGACAGAACAAGTCAACAACTAAATTTGCAACCAGACTGTACCCATTTGGAAACAAAAAAAATCTAAAAGGTGTGGACATGCATCATTAAGCAACATATATGAGAAATGTAGGAAGCATGATGACAATTTTTAGATACAAATAACGCTCTTCGCAATGTAGCAATAAGTTCAAATTTAGAAGCATCTTTCTGTTGCCGCAAACTATATGGACGGAAAAACAGATAAAGCATAGGAACCATAGATATTGCAAAGCATCAAATTATTGTTGTATGAATGTAAGTTCAAGATGCTGAATTGACATGGTTGGTCAAGTTCAAGCAGCCAGTACACGGTAAGTCTATATATATATGGGGCTTCTGGCGGTACAGAAGTCTATATTTGGTGTTGAAATTCAGAAACTAGCAGCAGTCGGTAACCCCAAACATCAAGGGAAGATGCCGCTGCCACACACACATTGGCCCCACTAGCAACTAGACTAGACGGACGGATCAGCATGTTCCATCTTTTTCTTTTCCTTCTTACACGAGCATGCATGAATAGCAATGCTAATTCGCACGGAAAAAGAAAATGTATATAGCAAAGTTGACATCTTGAAACTTACAGTGAACCAAATGTCATGTCCAATAACATATATACTTGCTACTCTAGTTACATGCATTGCCGAACGCCGACAGAGCAGATTAGACCGAATTACATATCTCTCCAGACAATTCGCCGGTCAAACAAGGCGTGAAAGGAAAAGACTTCTTTACAAATGCTTGTGGGTTGTGAAAAACAGGTTCGGCCCATCGTGTTATCTTTTCTAGGTGCTCAACTCTAGAGCTCTTCAGATGATAGGCAAATCCTTGTTGTGATCCGGTCAAGAAGACGACATCTTTGTCGAAAGGATGGAATCCAAGAAAAGCAATGTGACAATATTCACGTCGAGTTTTCTTCGCCGCAGGTCCTAACTTAAGGTGTGCTCTCATAAAAAAATCATAATCAGACTCTTCTGGACCTTTCACGGTGTCAGTGCCAACATCATCGTCATAATAACATTCTCTCTCTTCTTGTAAAGAAGATGGGCGGTCGACATGTTGATTGTCTTGTCTTTGCATCACGTGCATAAGGTCAATATGATGCTTCAACACCCACTCATATTGTCCATAAGATTCATCCATCATCCAAACCCGAAGTTGATACGGACAGTCTACAATTGCACAACGCACCTCGTCCCGTGATTTCCCCAAATAAACTTGACAGCGATCGCTTGTCCCGATACCCGGCGGAGGTTTAATTACTTGGTATTGACCATCCGATAGTGATATTTTGTAAAAGTGATGATTTTGGCAATGCACATAAAGTGCTCCGTGCATGTAGACACCATAGTGCTTCTCTCTCTTTCCGGCTTGCAGCACATCGGCAATAGACCCCATTGCATCCCCTTTCCGAACAAAGGGCCTCTCCTCCCAATGCTTTGTTCTTGAAGAATAAACCAACAAGATAAATGGCGATGGTGGCCATTCTAATTCTTGTGACAAAAGGCCCAGGTCATCTCTCCTTGGAACATGGGGAATCAAGAAGACCTCATAGTGCGGCGCGACCGTAGGATCAAACACAAGATACCTGACGCCTTTCATTAGGTAGAAGGCCTTCATCTCCGCCAACGGGGGTGGGGGTGGGGGCAAAAGTGTCCATTGAAGCATGACAGGATTAACCACATAGACATCAACGTATTTAAGCAAGAGAAGGCCATTGCAGTGGTCGACAATTATGCCGGAGAGGGTGCTGTGCCTGTGTGAGATGGCCGCCGGACCCTTGACGGGATAGAAGAATTCTGAGATTTCCATACCCTCGAAGTTGGCGACGATCTTGCCCAGCGACAGCGGGAGGAGGTCCGCATGAAGCAGGCGGTGGTCGTCGACGATGTCGCGGAGACACTTGCAGACACAGCGTGAAAGGGCGAGGCTGCGCGGCTGGAGACGGCGGAGGATGTCCGCGAGCACGCCATCGGGTAGCAGTCGGTCCATGACGGATATATACTCCCTCCGTAAGCAAATATAAAAGCGATAAACCGATCAATCTGCTGCTTGGTTCGTTCGTCCCTGCTGCCTCGGCTTATAAAGGATCGAAGGGCCGACGGGAGGTGGAGGTGGACGCGGACTCCAATTGGGAAATACAGTACAGTATATACGTATAATCCTCCTACCCCTCAATAAAAGAAAAAACGTGTGATCCTCCTTGTAGATACGGACTCCAATCGGCAACCGTCAGGACTCCCACGATCGGACGCACACCCCTCGTTTTTCCCCACCTCTCGTCTCGCTCGAGACCTAGATCGAGGGTTGGGCCGCCGGGAGGCGCCGGCGCCGGTGTCGGTGAGGGGGCAAAGCAACGGCGTTCGCGAAGGCGACGTGGTCAGGCGCCAAAGACGTTTACCACGACGGAAGTTAGGCGCGACGATGACGGCGACATTGACCAACAGTCGTGACCTGACTCCAATTCGTCAGTTAAACTTGAGTTTGATCGGGGAAATAAGCCAAAGCTTCATTTAGCTGTCAAAGTGTAGTTTAAGCTGCTGTCAAAGTTCATTTAGATGCTGTCAAGTTTGATTGGGGAAATAGGCCAAATGATCGGGTAGTTAGCTGATGTCGAAGTTCAGTTTGATGTAAAGCTAGAAATATTTCTCTATCTATTATCTATTACTATTAAACAAGCAAACATGTTCATCATTAAGTGTACCCAGCCTAGACTGCACATAACAACACGGAGGAATTACAGCCTTGCGATCAGATTACTAAGCTTGATCTAACCGTTGTGGTTACACTAACCCACATCCAAATCTGCGTTTAGCATTCGCAAAGTTCCCGGGTAGACGAAAACTCTGCCATTCCCACGTCTCGCAATACGGATCACACGCCTGCACAAGCAGCACAGATATGAAACAAACATCTCCCCGCATCCCACCTCCAGCCGCCACAACCGGCCCAATCATCACCACGAAAAATCGCGCCGCACCCTGCCCCTTAGGCTGGTCATAGTGGGGAGTAACTTATACTGGTGTCATGCATATGACACTAGTCTAAGTTACTACTTTCATAGTGCAAACTAACATAGTAGTAGTGTCATATATGGCTTCATTTATTAGCTTGTAGACTCATCCTTTCTCGGGAAGCGCTATGTTACAGTAACATATTATATTACTCTAAACACCTCCCTCCTTATTAACTACATGCCACATAAGCAAAATTTTCTTGAAATGCGCTTGCTACCTAAGTTACTCCCACTATGACTAGCCTTGTCCTCGCTCGGAGACGCCACAGACGCAGGACGGCTGGAGCTACCAATCCGCCCGCGAGATCAGCGAGGATATTGGTCGTGGCCGCTTCAACGTCATCAGCTGCTGCACCGGAGGACGAGGCATGAATGCACATGATGATGGTCTAATGGACCTCTGCACCGGGCCGGACCTGTCGACCGGGTCTGCCTCTGCCACGGTTCTCCCTTCCCGGAGCCAGATGCCACCGTTGTGGCCGCGCTGCTCGCCGAGGCCCTCGAGATCTTGCACCGCTGAGACGCCGTCAACACACCAGGGACACGGGAGGGCAGCCAGCCCAGTAGAAGCCAGCCGTGTTGTTGCCTCCTGCATGTTATGCTGATCCTATGGTGTGGTGGGCGCTGGGCACTTGCTGCTGGGAAAAAGTCTATTTTAAACCTTGAACTCGTAGAGGTTCGGCGAAATGAATCCTCAAGTCGAAATCCCGGTCGATCGCACCCTAAACTATGCAATCCCGGTTCAAATCAAACCTTCGAATCATTTCCCAAACAAGGATTGTCCATGTTGCGAAGGATGGCCGGGATTAGTGGCATTTTGCAAAGGGCACACACCTGCTCCCCGTTGGGCCGGCCCGCTTTAGTTTTTTTTTCGTTAAAAAACCAAAATTCGCAAAGGGCGCAACACCCTCCTGGCCCGGCCCGCTTTAGCTTTTTCGTTTAAAAACAAAAAACAAGCGCACAGCATGGCTCGAACACGAGACCCCTTGATAATTCTCAAAAAAAAAACGAGACCCCTTGATATTGATTGACCGAACAAACCAACAGGACAATACCTACATTACGTTTAGTTTCTCCCTTTTTTATTCTTTTCATCTTTCCTTTCGTCTTTTTCTTAAATTCATGATTCTTTTTGGAAATCGACGAACTTAATGTTTAGTGTGTATTTATACAATAATGTCCAGTGTTTATTTAAAAAAATATCGCATAATATAAAAAGTGCAATATATATTAAAAAACATCATTGTATATTTAAAAAAGTCATCATATGATTATTCCGTAATGTTCAGTGTGTATTTTTAAGGGAAAGCCTCTCGATCTTTATTTCTTAGCCAACAGTGTTACATCCGCTATTACAAAAGGCATAATGAAACTAGGTGGGTCTTCATCCCAAAAAAAATCAGTGTTTAAATGAAAGGCAGAGTAAACCAGTAATTAGCTCAAACAGATCGACTGGCATAATGGTTTGTGCACGCGCTGCGAATTTCGCGGGACCCAGATTCGAATCCTGGCGGGCGGCGAACTTTTTATTTGTGGGAAGGAAGATCGAACGTGTCTAAATTATTGTATAAAACGATATAGGCCTCAATTACGAAACAAGCCGACGTGTGGTGTAGTGGTCTGCGCGCGCGCCATTTTGCCGCGACCCAGGTTCGATTCCCGGGCGAGGCGGGAAAATTTCATGTAGGAAAATAATGTCAGAGTTCTTTTGCAAACAAAGACTTTTGCTTGATTACATATAAAGCAAGGCGTTTTTTTTGAAAGAACACAGGCGAATCCCGGTTGACTGGTTCAAACGATGCCAGGGTTCGATTTAGACCGGAATTGCATAGTTTAAGGTGCGATCGACCGGGATTTCGATTTGAGGGTTCATTCTGCCGAATCTCTACGAGTTCAAGGTTTAAAATGGACTTTTTCCCTTGCTGCTGCGTGCGTGCGTGAGTGCGAGCTGATGTGTGCTTGCTGAGCTGGCTGCTCGCTTGCTGCTCGGAGCTGGTGCTGCGCTGGCTTGCTGCCGCTCTATAGCTTTGCTGCTTTGCGTTTCTGTATAGTGTTGTTGCTTGCTGCCGCTGGTCTGCTGATGTTGTTGTTGTTCACGGCTTCACGCTAGGAAATGACGAACCAACATGGGACATGGCATCTCTGAGAGCGTACTACAAGGACTTGAGAAGAGGCATGGATCTCAGGGCGAGTTTGGTTGGCTGCATCGAGCCTAATCAGGCCAGCGCGGTGCAGCATCTTTTTGGACCTCGGTTGTTTGGTTGTCCGCATACACTGTTGAGCCCGCATAGCACGATTCTTAAAGCACCCTTGGCCTGGCCCGTTGGGTGTCGGGCATAAGCCACCGCAGGACGCGTCGGGTGCGAGCCAGGGCGCGCCGGGTCCGTGGCCGTGCGTGTGTTTGCGTGCGTGTGTGTCCTCGCGTTCGAGCGCGTGGGGCCGTTGTGTGTAGGCGACGGAAACGGAGTGGCGACCATGTCGGGGCGCTGGAATCGGCCTACGGCGACTGCGTACGTGCGCGTCGGGTGAGTGGGTCTGGGAGCGCGGGACGTGGGGTGTGCATGCGTGCAGAGCGTGGCGTAGCGCGTGCGTACGCGTGGGTATAAGGCCAGCTCTCTCCTCTGTTGTAGCTGGCGTATTGTACTGAGTTTGGGCTTAGAGAAAGAAAAGGACGCCGTTCGTGCGGCGGGCGGAGTTTGTGCTCCGGCAAAACCACTTGTGTCCTTGCGTCCTTCTTCTTCCTCCTTCTTCTTTGCTGTGTTAGAGAGTGAGCGAGAGGGAGGTGCTGCTGAGCGAGAGGAAGAGGAAGGCCGCGGCACCAACAATTGGTATCAGAGCCACAGGTTCGGGGGGCGGCCGCGGCGCGCGGCGGACATGAAGGTCTCGGCAACGCGCGGCGAGTCCACGGCGGTGTGGCGTGATGCCGGGCGCGCGGCGAGCGCGTGGCGTCGGCAACGCGCGGCGAGTCCACGGCGGTGTGGCGTGATGCCGTGCGCGCGGCGAGCAGCGGCGGTCGCGGAGGACCTGCGTGGTGTCGCAGAGGCCGCGGCGGCTCGGCGCGACGACCGTGGAGGCGCTGCGCTGCGGTTGACAGCGCAGCGGTGCAGGGCAATAAGCGCGGCGGCGAGCCGGGCGCGACCGGTGCGTGTTATGGGTGCGCACCGGACGCGTCGGGCGCGTCGGGACCGCGGGAGTGGACCGCGTCGAGGCGCCGGACCTGGTTGCGCAGACCATGTACGTGCGCGGTGGGAGCGCGGGCCGGGAGCGCGGGGACGTGGGGAGTGCACGCGAAGGGCACGGCGGCACGGTGGCAGGCATGGCAGCGACGTCAGGGCGGCGGTGGCTACAACGACGTCGACGGCACGGCGGAGGCCGCAGCGGTGCCGTGCGACGGCCATGGCGACATCGACGACGATGGACTCACCTGCTGTAGTTCGTGGCTTAGGGGGGTGAGTGTTGGGCATAAGCCACCGCAGGACGCGTCGGGTGCGAGCCAGGGCGCGCCGGGTCCGTGGCCGTGCGTGTGTGTCCTCGCGTTCGAGCGCCTGGGCCGTTGTGTGTAGGCGACAGAAACGGAGTGGCGACCACGTCGGGGCGCTGGAATCGGCCTACGGCGACTGCGTACGTGCGCGTCGGGTGAGTGGGTCTGGGAGCGCGGGACATGGGGTGTGCATGCGTGCAGAGCGTGGCGTAGCGCGTGCGTGCGCGTGGGTATAAGGCCAGCTCTCTCCTCTGTTGTAGCTGGCGTATTGTACTGAGTTCGGGCTCAGAGAAAGAAAAGGACGCCGTTCGTGCGGCGGGCTGAGTTCGTGCTCCGGCAAAACCACTTGTGTCCTTGCATCCTTCTTCTTCCTCCTTCTTCTTCTTTGCTGTGTTAGAGAGTGACCGAGAGGGAGGTGCTGCTGAGCGAGAGGAAGAGGAAGGCCGCGGCACCAACATTGGGAACGGCCGAATCGGCAGAGAGCCAGGCCCGAGCGATGCAGCGAGGTGCACGTGGGTGGCTCTCTGGATACGTGTTAATCCCTCTCTCTTCCTAATCCTCAATCCCCTCTCTCCCTCTACTCCCCTGCAGCTCCGCCGCTCCCCTCCCCACGCGCCCGCAGGCCGGCCCCGCGCCGCCCGTCCTTCCTGCTCGTAGCTCTCCTCCTCCTCCCGGGGCGCCTCATCCGTGCCGTCCTTCCCGCTCAAGCAACTGCCGCTCACCGGCGCCATCGAGCGTGAAGGCGAGCAGGTTGCCCGTGGTGGCCTGATCGAGCACGGCCGTGAGGTGGAGCTCCAGGTTACCCGCGGTGGCCTGGTCGAGCACGGCAGCGTGGCGGAGCTCCAGGTTGCCCGCGGTGGCCTGGTCGAGCACGACCGCAAGGCGGAGCTCCAGGTCGCCGAGGTTGTTGAAGCTGAGGCGGAGCGACCTGTCCGACGCGCGCCTATTGACTGTAACTTCTCTAGTCTAGCACTCATGCACGTACTCGTGCATGCCCACGTTGTAGCTCCACCTCGCGCACCTCGCGCCTCATGTAACTCCGCTCGGCGCCCCCCTGTAACCTGGCTATATTAGCCTCAGTAATACACTCGAGAGCACCCAAGGTGCATTCTCTCATTCCTCCCCCTGTCTACATGGTATCAGACGCCCAGTCTAACCAGCGTCGCTAACTGCCTTCCGCTGCCCCATCGCCGGCGCCATGGTTGCTCCATCGCCGCCGCCTCCCCCTCCACCTCCACCTCCTCCCAACCGTGGTCTCCACGACGCCTTTGCCGCCGCCGCCGATGCCACATCGAGCCGTGATGCTCTCCTCACCCCCTCCGCCCTTGCAGCGGCTTCGCGCAACGGCATCATCATCCCCGGCGCCGGCGCCCCCGACTTGCACCTTGCGCCACCGCCCTCCCACCTAGCTGCCATCTACATCAACCAGCATGTCCCCATCGTCCTTTCCCTGCAGCCACCCAACTTCTCCCAGTGGCGCACCCTGTTTGAGGTCACTTTCCAGAAGAGCGGCGTCGTCGCCCACATCAATGGGGCGCCGCGACCCGCCGATCCCCTCTGGCTGCAGGACGACGCCCACATTGTCTCCTGGCTCTACAACCGCATCAGTCCGGAGATTTTTGGGCTTGTGCACTGCCGCGGCGCCACGGCTGCGGAACTCTGGGCGGCGATCACCTCCATCTTCCTGGAGAACAGGGAGCATCAGGCGGTCTTCCTCGCCACCGACTTCCGCCGCATCGAGCAAGGATCCGGCTCGGTCCTCTCCTACTTCGCGCGTCTGAAGGACTGCGCCGATCGCCTCGCCGACCTTGGTGAGCCCGTCGGTGACCGCGAGCAGGTCCTCAACATGTTCCGCGGCCTTCACCCGCGCCTGCGCTACGTCGTGCCCATCCTGACGATGCAAACACCCTTCCCCTCCTTCCTCCGCTGCCGTGCTTTCCTCCTCCTCGAGGAGAGCCGCCAGTCCGCGGAGCCGTCCAGCGACATCGCCCTTCACGCCGCCCGCGCTCCCGCCAGTGCCAACTCCGGCGGGGGCGCCACAAGCAGTGGCGGCGGCCCTAACCGTCGCGGCGGCGGCGGTGGCCGCAATAAAGGGAAGGGCAAAGCACCGATGGAGGTCGGCAGCAGCAGCAACAGCGTGCCAGCGCCGCGTCCCCCTGCGCCGTCCCCATGTGCGCACGCGTCCTGGACGGGCATGGTGCATGCCTGGCCGGTGCCGTGGCGTCCGCATGCCCCTGGCGCGGGTGTGCTCGGGCCTCGCCCTGGTGGACACGCACCGTTCGCTGGTGTGGCCTCGCACTACTCCGCCCCGCCACCGGCTCCGTACGGCGCGCTCCCAGCACACTGGACCCCCGGCGTCGTCCCACCCCACCCTCTCTACGGCGCGCCTCCGGCGGGGGCCTCCTCGTCCTCCGCCCCGGCTGGCTGGGACCAGTCCGCGCTGGTGCACGCCCTCAGCAACATGCACGTCCAGCAGCCGCAGCCGCCGCAGCCCAGCGGGGACTGGTACCTGGACACAGGAGCATCCTCGCACATGGCCTCGTCGTCAGGTTTGCTCACCTCCTCCAGCCCTTGTCATTCTTCTCGTATAGTTGTTGGCGATGGATCATCGTTCGCGGTTACGCACTCTGGCACTGCCCACATTCCCACGTCCACTGCTCCTCTTACATTGCGCCATGTTCTAGTCTCTCCGAACCTCATCAAAAACCTTGTCTCTGTCAAGAAACTAGCTCGTGACAATCCCGTTAATGTTGAATTTGACGATGTGGGTTTCTTTGTCAAGGATCGAAGGACGAAGCGGGTGATCCTCCGGTGTAAGTCTGACGATGAAATCTACCCAGTCACGCAGCCCGATCGCCACCTCGCCCTCGCCGCCACTGTCACCACGCCGGACCTGTGGCATCAGCGACTGGGTCACCCCGGCAACGACGTCCTTCACCGCACGCTGCGTGCCTGCTCCGTCCATCTCCCCGGCTCGCCGTCGCAAATCTGCCATGCATGTCAGTTAGGCAAGAGCGTTAGGCTCCCGTTTTCTTCTTCAGAACATGTGTCGTATTTTCCCTTTCAGTTAGTGCATTGTGATGTTTGGACCTCACCCGTGCCTAGTGTATCTGGCAAGCAGTACTATCTTGTTCTTCTCGATGATTACAGTCATTTTGTGTGGACGTATCCCCTTCATCGCAAATCCGAAGTTTTTCCACTCATACGCTCGTTTGCCCGTTTCACTCGCCGTCAGTTCAACCTGAACCTGCTCGCACTCCAGTGCGACAACGGATGAGAGTTCGACAACCATGTCGCTCGAGCCTTCCTCTCCGACGAGGGCATCTCTCTCCGTTTGTCTTGCCCATACACGTCGCCACAAAACGGGCGAGCTGAACGAGTGCTTCGCACCCTGAACGACACCGTTCGCTCGCTTCTCACCCACGCATCCATGCCGTTCACGTACTGGGCCGAAGCTCTTAACACGACAACATTCCTCCTCAACCGTCGCTCATGTCGTGCTCGCCATGATCACACTCCCTTCTTCCTCCTCCACGGCACTCACCCTGACTATGCGTCACTGCGCGTGTTTGGCTGCCTCTGTTATCCCAACATCACAGCCACTACCCCACACAAACTTGCTCCGCGCTCTGCAGCTTGTGTCCTCCTCGGCTACTCCTCCGAGCACAAGGGATACCGCTGTCTCGATCGCACAAACAACCGCGTTCTCGTCTCACGCCATGTCGTCTTCGACGAGACCCACTTCCCCTTCTCCCACGCTACCACTGAACCCACACCCACCAACGAAGAAACTGCTCCACTACCCGCACCACTCGTCCCTCGCCGGCCTCGCTCCCAGCGATCCCGCCCACAACCCCCCTCCCCCCAACCACTGTCACGGTCGCACACCCGCCCAGCTCCCCACCCGCCTCCATGACACACCAAACACCCAGCTCTCCGGCAGTTACTGTCTCTCCCACGACCACTGCGTCGCCGGATCCTGAGCCTGCCGAGTACTCCAGCCCTGACAGCGCTCTAGCAGCTCCCTCCAGCGCACCATCGCCCACTCGCCCCTCTCACGTGCCCACGCACGCCATGATCACCCGAGGGCGCGCCGGCAAGTTCCTTCCCAACCCCAAATATGCTGAAACACACACTGCTTCTGCCGTCTCCACCATCTCACCCGTGCCCAAGTCCGTGTCCGCCGCGCTTCGTGATGTCCATTGGCTAACCGCTATGCAGGATGAATACACCGCGCTCATGACGAACAGGACCTGGACGCTCGTGCCACGGCCCCGAGGTGCCAACATTGTCACGGGAAAGTGGTTGTTCCGGCACAAACTCATAGCAGATGGGAGCCTCGATCGCTACAAGGTGCGATGGGTCGTGCGCGGGTTCTCACAACGACCTGGTGTGGACTTTGATGAGACATTCTCGCCCGTGGTTAAAGCAGCTACCATCCATGCCGTCCTCACCGTCGCCGCCGCGCGCGACTGGCACGTGCACCAAATGGACGTGAACAACGCGTTCTTGCATGGCCAGCTTGCCGAGCGCGTGTACTGCCAGCAGCCGGCGGGGTTCGTCGACAAGCTTCACCCTGACCATGTCTGCCTCCTCGACAAGTCACTGTACGGGCTCAAGCAGGCCCCCCGCGCCTGGTTCGCGCGGTTCGCTGCTTTCCTCCGTACCATCGGCTTCACGGCGGCTCGCTCCGACCCGTCGCTGTTCACGCTCCACGGCGAGACTGCCACGGCATACCTACTGCTGTACATGGACGACATCGTCCTCACGGCTTCCTCGCCGACTCTTCTCCAGCAGCTGCAGCGGCGCATGTTCGCTGATTTCCCGATGAAGGATCTCGGCCCGCTCCACTACTTCCTCGGCATCAGTGTGACGCGGCGCCGCGACGGCTTCTTCCTCTCCCAACAGAAGTATGCTGACGAGCTGTTGGATCGCGCCAACATGGCTACTTGCAAGCCCGTGTCAACGCCAGTGGACACACACTCAAAGCTGTCTGCCGCCGCGGGCGCGCCCGTCCGCGACGCCTCGGAGTACCGGAGCCTGGTGGGCGCGCTCCAGTACATCACCCTCACGCGCCCTGACCTCGCCTACGCGGTCCAGCAAGCCTGCCTCTTCATGCACGATCCGCGCGAGCAGCACCTCTCCCTCGTCAAACGGATCCTGCGTTACCTGCGCGGCACGTCGACACACGGGCTCCACCTGCACCGATCTGCTTCGCTCGACCTGGTGGCCTACTCCGACGCTGACTGGGCCGGGTGCCCAGATACGCGCCGCTCGACGTCTGGTTACGCCATCTTCCTCGGCAACTCGCTTGTCTCCTGGTCGTCGAAGCGCCAGCCGACCGTCTCCCGCTCCAGTGCAGAGGCGGAGTACCGCGCCGTCGCAAACGCCGTCGCCGAATGCTGCTGGCTGCGTCAGCTCCTTGGTGAACTGCGCGTGCCCCTGCCGTCGGCCACGGTGACCTACTGCGACAACATCTCCTCTGTGTACATGGCTGCCAACCCGGTGCATCACCGCCGCACCAAACACATCGAGCTCGACATCCATTTCGTCCGCGAGAAGGTTGCTGTGGGCCAACTGCGCGTTCTTCATGTCCCGACCGCGCAGCAGTTCGCCGACATCATGACGAAGGGCCTCCCGACCCCGGCGTTCCAGGAATTCCGGTCCAGCCTGTGCATCCGGCCACCCGATGCTCCGACTGCGGCGGGGTGTTGACTGTAACTTCTCTAGTCTAGCACTCATGCACGTACTCGTGCATGCCCACGTTGTAGCTCCACCTCGCGCACCTCGCGCCTCATGTAACTGCGCTCGGCGCCCCCCTGTAACCTGGCTATATTAGCCTCAGTAATACACTCGAGAGCACCCAAGGTGCATTCTCTCATTCCTCCCCCTGTCTACAGCGCCCAGCTTGTCGCCGTCCACGCTGTCCCCGGCGGCCACCGGCCTGAGCTTCGCCCGGCGGGTCAGCACCAGGGTGAGCGCCACGGCCACGAGCAGCATGAGGGGAGACGGAGACGGCGGCCAAGGCGCGAGGAGCGCGTCGGCAGCCACGTCTGCCATCCCCGCCCGAGGTTGGCCGGCCGGGCCAGCACTCAGCAGCTCGAGCAAGTGGGGGAGCGGACGACAGCCCCTGCTCCTCGCCGCGCGCGACTTCCGGTGCCATGAACGCGCCGCGGCCCAGCGGAAGGCGCCATACGCGAAGCTCGACCGGAAATTCCCGGCGTACGCGAAGCTCGGCAACGGCTAGAAGACGGGCGAGACAAGGCCGAGCCGGCGCAACTCCAAGATGCAAATTCTGCTCGCTTTAGCTCCAGGGAGACGCCCATTGATGCCCACCAGTTGAGCGGCGAGAACACTGCCGTCGAGCCGTATCAACTGCAGGAAGATGGCGCCGATGAGGCCGAGCCGGCGCAGCTGCAGCAAGAGGGCGCCGACGAGGCCGAGCCAGAGCAGCTGCAGCAAGACGACGCCGACGAGGCCGAGCCGGACGAGGCCGCCGAGCTTCTGTTGAACCGGCGGTGGACATGTTGGGCAGAGGAACCTCTCGCGCTCAACGTGTTCGATGAAATGAGATGCTAAACCTGGTGGGTGTTAAGCTTTGTTGTTAACTCCTAATCATATGCATGTATGCAACCAAACGCCGGGTGAAAGTTGCATCTAGATGATAAGACCCCTAATGCAGGCAACCAATCAACTGGCCATCTACGTTTTTGACCCTGTTTTTGCTTATCCTGGCCTTACTCAGCCTGACTCATTTTTCTCCTTCGAGCCAGGCCCGGCAGCGAAAGCAACCAAACACGCCCTCACCCAATCAATTATTCTTTGTCTTTACTGTATGCCATTTTATTAATTATTTGTATATATCTGTTGTATCATTGTACTGTTATTTATAGAAATTGTCGTGTTCCATATCCCCGTATCCGTGTCGCGTGTCTTCGTTCCTTTATCGGTGCTTAACATTTAGCTGAGTTGGCTCTCTACTTGCTTGGATTGGTTGTAGATTCGAGACTAGCCTTAGATAAATGATAGGTTTTCAGGAAAGGAGCATGGAGTTGAATTCTATTTTTTATTACCGCGGATCGCAACGGCAAGAAGTATGGTATTATACACATTTATATTATTATTACGGATTTGCTATTTTACAGTCGAGTGTTTTTTAATTCGTGTCATTCAAATTTGTGTCCGTCTATCGTCGCGTGGAGATTCGCGCGGTTTTCTTTTTTCTCGCTGGCGCTGTGTTCGCTCGGGTTGGTTTTTCTTTGTCTCGACCCGAAACCGCACCCGTCCCGCCACTGTTGGTTTTTGTCCCATTTGAATATTGGACTGGGTGTCGTCTTCCCTTTTCATTTGGGTACTCTGTTTCGATAAGGCTAGGGAGCGGCGGAGGAGAGAGGCGATTCCTTATGTTCATGGCGATTCCGAGCCTTTCCGCCGTTCGATTTTGATTTGTCCTTCCTATTCTCTTCGTTCCCCGGCTGCCGAGGTTCGTTCCCCTTATCTCTGGCGCGTCCCCCCCCCCCCCCCCCCCCCCCCCCTATGTTTCTGCTTGTGTTGTGGTCGTGTAGTTCCATATCTAGGATGAGTTTTCATCTCCGTGGATCCATGGTTCATCTGTTTGTTTGTTGTTCATGGATCCCCCTCCCTTTTTGTGCTGTAGATGGTGGAGGTATGCGGGTTCTAGGGTTTCTCCCCTGCTTGTTCACGTGGATGTAGGCTTGTATATGTGGATGTAGGCTTACTGGTTGTTGCAGCGGTTGATTTGACTGTATTTTCTGCTAGATCCTTTGCCGTTAGATGATAGTTGGAGATGATCTGGGTGGTTTTTTTACCTGATTATGCAATGTAGTTTTTGTAGTTGTAGGTGGCTGCTCATGATTTTCCCCTGGTAGTTGAGGTGTGTCTGAATGTGTTCCAGCAATCTCTCTGAATTTGATGCTTCTATTTACTGTAGCTCAAAGTTACAGTGGATGTTACCCCCTAATTACTGTGTATCCTTGCAGATGTTGAGTGTAATTTGTCGTTCAATTACATTGTAATTTGTCCTAGCAGTACTGTGTAATTTCCCCCCTAATTCCAGTGTAATCCGGATTAAAGTGTATGTTCTGAGATATGCAAGATATTCAATGTATGTGCAGATTTTCAGTGTATTATGCCCTGGAATCACTGTGTAATTTGTCCTAGGATTTACACAGTAATTTAGCCCAACTACTAAGTAAACTACAATCATGTATCACAGTGTATGCACAGATTTACAGTGTATATGCTTAGATTTACAGTGTATACGTCCTAGGATATTCAGTGTATATGCCCAGATTTACAGTGTATTATAAACCTGAATCACTGTGTAGTATGTCGTAGGACTTCACTGTAGTTTACTTAGTAAATTTAGCCCGAATACTCATGTAATTGCTTGTGTAGTTTGTTCCAGAATCATTGTAGTTTACCCTCCATTTTGTTGAAATATCTCATGTAGGCCTATGTGACGGCGCATATACTTGGTATAGGGTTATTTAGTTAGAGATATACTTGTATCTAGTTAAACCTCTTTCTATCTCTATCTATTATTCCCTTGTACTCCAAGTCATGTATGCGCTCATGGGATAAGCCCCATCATTATCAATAAATACCCGCGGCCCTCTCTCGAGAGGGTAGAACGCTTCCACCATAATTTCTACATGGTAATCAGAGCATCCTCTTCCTCCATGTTCTGAACCCTAGAAAAAAACCCATCTACACCAAAACCCAATGGCGTCCTCATCATCAAACTCAGTTCCCTCCGGCCTCGGTTCTCAGGTTTCGGAGAAGCTGACCAGGGAGAACTATCTCCTGTGGAGGGCACAGATCCTCCCTCACTTCCTCGGCGCAGGGCTCTATGGCTACCTCGACGGCTCCATCACCGCGCCACAGAAGCTTGTCGTCGTCAAGGACAAGGACGGCAAGGATCAGACGATCCAAAACCCAACATATGATGCATGGGTCAGGCATGACCAGCAGGTCCTCACTAGTAGAAAAACGACTTTTAGTACCGGTTCGTAAGGACCTTTACTACCGGTTCTGGAACCGGCAGTAAAGAGTGGGGACTAAAGGTCCCCCCCTTTAGTCCCGGTTCAACACGAACCGGGACCAAAGGCCCACCACGTGGCACGAGGCGCGCCGTGGTCTGGGGGACCTTTAGTCCCGGTTGGTAAGGATTTTTTTTATTTTTATTTTTGAAATAAAGAAAAAACAGCCCGCCTACTGGGCCGGCACGGCCTGCATACGACTAGAAACCCAATTTCTAGTTGGGCCAGGATGCAGGCCCGTACGGCCCAGTAGGCCCCACAGGGCAGAAGACTTGTAATAGGCCCACAAAGGCCTGCTTAGAGAGGAGCTCGACACGGTAGCCGCGGCGGGGCTTATAAACCGGTGCGAGCTCCTCTCAACTAGCGAGGTGGGACTAAACATTGTGCACTGCGGGTGGCAGCGCACCACCTTTAGTACCGGTTGGTGGCTCCAACCGGTACTAAAGACCCCGCCCTTTAGTACCGGTTGGAGCCACCAACCCGTACTAAAGGCCACCACCTCTTTAGTACCGGTTCGTGGCACGAACCGGTACTAAAGGTTCACCACGAACCGGTACTAATGAGCGCCGCCCGCCTGGCCGTTGCAACCGGCACTAATGGTCACATTAGTGCCGGTTCAATTACAAACCGGGACTAATGAGTTTCACATTAGACCCTTTTTCTACTAGTGCCTCGGGCAGATCTTCAACAATCTGTCAAGGGATGTGCTCATCTCCGTCGTCTCCATCCGGACTGCTCATGCACTCTGGACAAGCCTCGGTAACATGTTTGCTTCACAGTCCCGTTCACACATCAATAACCTTCGCATCTCCCTCGCCAATGCCCAGAGAGGTACCCAATCTGCTGCGATGTACTTCTCCCGGATGCGGGGCTTCGCGGATGAACTTGCTGCGGCCGGGAAGCCACTGGAGGAAGATGAACTCGTCTCCTTCATTGTCGCGGGGCTGGACCTCGACTACAACTCTATGGTCTCAGCCCTGGACGCCCGCACTGAACCAATCACCGTCGACCTCCTCTACTCCCAGATCTGCAACTTTGATCAGCGAGTGGAGCTCTTCACGGGTGGCGCCGGTGGCGGAGGATTCAAGTCCTCTGCCAACACCGCCGCACGTTATGGTGGTCCGCCGCCTCCTCGCGGCAAGCAGCAGCAGAAGCCAAACGGCGGCGGGTACGGTGGCGGCTACGGTGGCTACAAGAAAAAGCAGGGCGGCGGTGGGCGTCCTTTCTACAACAACAACAAGGGCGCCCGATCAGGTGGTGCACCAGGCGGTCCCGGAGGCCCAGGAGGCCCTGGTGGCTCCGCACCCAGCAACAACAACGCAAGGAGGAATGACCCCATCTAGTGCCAGATTTGTGGTAAGTTTGGCCATAGTGCCAAAGATTGCTGGTACAGATTTGATGATGATGCACTGGAAGAGAAAGTTGCTGCTGCTGCCCGATACGGGGTGGATAAAAACTGGTACGTCGACAGTGGGGCGACCGACCACCTCACAGGAGAGCTGGAGAAGCTAACTGTCCGTGACAAGTATCGCGGGCAAGATCAGATCCATGGCGTAAATGGGACATGCATGAGAATCGATCATGTTGGTCAGTCAGTATTACATACCTCTAGTCAACCCATTCATCTTAAAAAAATTCTTTATTCACCTCATGCTAGAACAAATCTCCTCTCCGTTCATCGTATTGCATTGGACAATCATGTCTTTCTTGAATTTCATCCTTTTTTCTTCTTGATTAAGGATCAGGCAACGAGGAGAATCCTCTACAGAGGTAGATGCATCGGTGGGCTATATCCGTTGATTCCCCGTTTTAGGAGTTCCAATAAACAAGGTCTTGGTGTCACCACATTATCTTCGGCAAGGTGGCACGATCGTCTAGGGCATCCTTCTTTTACTATTGTTCATCGTGTGCTTAGTCAAAAATAAGCTCCCTTTTGTTGGCGAGCTTAGCAATGAAACAGTTTGTGATTCATGTCAGAAAGGAAAAAGTCATCAGCTTCCTTACCCCGTGTCAACTAGTGTTTCTTCCAAACCATTAGAACTCATATTTTCTGATGTATGGGGCAAGCACCTCTTTCTGTTGGCAGACACAAGTACTATGTAAGCTTTATTGATGATTATAGCAAGTATACATGGATCTATCTTATCAAAAACAAATCTGATGTGTTTCAAGTCTTCCAAAATTTCCAAGCACTAGTTGAATGAAAATTCAATAGTAAAATTATCTCAGTTCAGTCAAACTGGGGTGGTGAGTATGAAAAATTGAACCCTTTCTTCCAAAGATTAGGGATTTCTCACCATGTTTCCTGCCCTCATGCGCATCAACAGAACGGCTCGGCAGAACGTAAGCATAGGCATATCATTGAGATTGGCTTGTATCTACTTGCAAATGCATCTATGCCTCTTAAGTTTTGGGATGAAGCTTTCCTCACTGCTACTCATCTCATAAATATTCCAGAAAGAGTACGTATTGGGTTGGGAAGTTGTATTCAAGGTGTCGCCACATGGTAAGCTACCGGACCCGAAAGAAGATGATTACTACAACATTAACCCCATGACATACGAGGGAGTGTTCTATCATGAGCAACCTGATGATGATGTGGTCAGAAACGATGACGCTGACGCCTTGGGTGATGACGATGTGGATCCAAACGATGACGATGTACGGAATGATGGTGAGACCATTGTAAATGAAAATGCCATACTTATGCTAGAAAGTTAAACGAAGACGTTGATGACGAGGAAGAGCCTCCACCTTAGCCAGATAACGAAGATGATATGCGTGATAGTGATGATGAGGCCGATCGAGGAATCGGTACAACTTACAACAGTGATGATTCGTATGAGTTCTAGCAGATGCACGTTTCATGCCTTTTTTTATGGTTTATCAATATGCCTTTTTATGCTTATTTATTAAAGTGTTTTTTATTCCTTATTATTATGCTTTGTTCTTCATTATTAATGTACTAATTGCTAATTGTTTATTTCTTTTCAATGCAGGTTCACGGAACGTGGGCAAGGGGAAGGCCGATGGCACGGGTTTCCTAGCCAAGCTCACCACGGCGGCTAGTCAAAGTGGTCGACCATGTACTGTCCCACGACTGCTCACAGGGAGGTCGAGGGAGAGGCACCCCTAGAGGAGGAGGGGGTGGGGGGAGAGCCCCTAGAGGAGGATGGGGTCAGGGCCAGAAACAGTGCTCCCTCACCGAGTTAGGGGTGTCGTCTTCGAGGCCCTTCTCTAGTGAGGTACCCTCTGCCGAGGAGGAGGACGTTCAGGAGGAGAAGGAGGAGGAGGTTGGGGAGGGGGACGAGGAGGAGGAGGAAGGCGAGGAGGATGGTGGTGGCGGGGAGGATGGTGGTGGCAGTGAGGTGGTTGGCAACAAGATGGGGTGGCTGCGCTTTAATGCTATGCTCCCTCCCCTTCCTACTACCGAGGAGCAGAAGTGTCTCATTAAGCCAACGGGGAAAGAGTATGTGCCACTTAATCCTAATTTAATTCTTTTGCTTGTACACATGCTAATATTTACATTCTTTTGATTGTAGACATGCTCATATGTTCATTCTTTATATCTTTTGCAGCAACTGGATAATTCCTCAAGGGTGCCGTCTTCCAAACGGCCTCATCACCATCTTGCTGAAGGAGCACTGGCCGGGGTTGTTCCGTCTAGATCCAGTCAGGCAGCCAGAGCGCTGGGTTTTGGCCACGGGCTGGGACCACAAGGAAGCGGGCCCCACCCGGACCATAATATGTATGCTAAGGCCGTGATCACAAATTTTTGGGTAAGTTCTCTTCAGAAGCACGAGTCTTGAGATTCGTTCATAGTTTATCATCGAATGGTTTAACTCATGGTTTCTTCCATTCTGGTTTTCTGAATGATTGTAGAAATACTATCAAGTTCTTGAGGAGCACAAGTCCACTGCCTACGAGATCTTGCTGCGCTAAGCGAGGAAGAAGGCCCGCCGGGTGCAGTACAAGGTGTTGGGGAACGCAGTAATTTCAAAAAATTTCCTACGCACACGCAAGATCATGGTGATGCATAGCAACGAGAGGGGAGAGTGTTGTCCACGTACCCTCGTAGACCGAAAGCGGAAGCGTTATCACAACGCGGTTGATGTAGTCGTACGTCTTCACGATCCGACCGATCAAGTACCGAACTCACGGCACCTCCGAGTTCTACACACGTTCAGCTCGATGACGTCCCTCGAACTCTGATCCAGCCGAGTGTTGAGGGAGAGTTTTGTCAGCACGACGGCGTGGTGACGATGATGATGTTCCACCGATGCAGGGCTTCGCCTAAGCTCCGCAACGGTATTCTCGAGGTGTAATATGGTGGAGGGGGGCACCGCACACGGCTAAGAGATCTCAAGGATCAATTGTTGTGTCTATGGGGTGCCCCCTGCCCCCGTATATAAAGGAGCAAGGGAGGAGGAGGCCGGCCCTAGGAGGGGGCGCACCAAGTGTGGAGTCCTACTAGGACTCCCTAGTCCTAGTAGGATTCCACCTCCCATATGGAATAGGAAAAGAGGAAGGGAAAAAGACAAGGAAGGAAGGGGGCGCCCCCCTTCCCTAGTCCAATTCGGACCAGACCAAGGGGAGGGGTGCGCCCACCCTTGAGGCCCTTTTCCTTCTTTCCCGTATGGCCCAATAAGGCCCAATACGTATTCCCGTAACTCTCCGGTACTCCGAAAAATAACCGAATCACTCGGAACCTTTCTGAAGTCCGAATATAGTCGTCCAATATATCGATCTTTACGTCTCGACCATTTTGAGACTCCTCGTCATGTCCCCGATCTCATCCGGGACTCCGAACTCCTTCGGTACATCAAAACTCAATAAAACTGTCATCGTAACGTTAAGCGTGCGGACCCTACGGGTTCGAGAAGTATGTAGACATGACCGAGACACGTCTCCGGTCAATAACCAATAGCGGGACCTGGATGACCATATTGGCTCCCACATATTCTACGAAGATCTTTATCGGTCAGACCGCATAACAACATACGTTGTTCCCTTTGTCATCGGTATGTTACTTGCCCGAGATTCGATCGTCGGTATCTCGATACCTAGTTCAATCTCGTTACCGGCAAGTCTCTTTACTCGTTCCGTAACACATCATCCCGCAACTAACTCATTAGTCACAATGCTTGCAAGGCTTATAGTGATGTGCATTACCAAGTGGGCCTAGAGATACCTCTCCGACAATCGGAGTGACAAATCCTAATCTCGAAATACGCCAACCCAACAAGTACCTTTGGAGACACCTGTAGAGCACCTTTATAATCACCCATTTACGTTGTGACGTTTGGTAGCACACAAAGTGTTCCTCCGGTAAACGGGAGTTGCATAATCTCATAGTCATAGGAACATGTATAAGTCATGAAGAAAGCAATAGCAACATACTAAACGATCGAGTGCTAAGCTAACGGAATGGGTCAAGTCAATCACGTCATTCTCCTAATGAGGTGATCCCGTTAATCAAATGACAACTCATGTCTATGGCTAGGAAACATAACCATCTTTGCTTAACGAGCTAGTCAAGTAGAGGCATACTAGTGACACTCTGTTTGTCTATGTATTCGCACATGTATTATGTTTCCGGTTAATACAATTCTAGCATGAATAATAAACATTTATCATGATATAAGGAAATATATAATACTTTATTATTGCCTCTAGGGCATATTTCCTTCAGTCTCCCACTTGCACTAGAGTCAATAATCTAGTTCACATCGCCATGTGATTTAACATCAATAATTCACATCACCATGTGATTAACACCCATAGTTCACATCTCTATGTGACCAACACTCAAAGGGTTTACTAGAATCAGTAATCTAGTTCACATCGCTATGTGATTAACACCCAAAGAGTACTAAGGTGTGATCATGTTTTGCTTGTGAGATAATTTTAGTCAACGGGTCTGTCACATTCAGATCCGTAAGTATTTTGCAAATTTCTGTGTCTACAATGCTCTGCATGGAGCTACTCTAGCTAATTGCTCCCACTTTCAATATGTATCTAGACCGAGACTTAGAGTCATCTAGATTAGTGTCAAAACTTGCATCGACGTAACCTTTTACGACGAGCCTTTTGTCACTTCCATAATCGAGAAACATATCCTTATTCTAGTAAGGATAATTTTGACCGCTGTCCAGTGATCTACTCCTAGATCACTATTGTACTCTCTTGCCAAAATCAGTGTAGGGTATACAATAGATCTGGTACACAGCATGGCATACTTTATAGAACCTATGGCCGAGGCATAGGGAATGACTTTCATTTTTTTTCTATCTTCTGCCGTGGTCGGGTTTTGAGTCTTACTCAATTTCACACCTTGTAACACAGGCAAGAAACTCTTTCTTTGACTGTTCCATTTTGAACCACTTCAAAATCTTGTTAAGGTATGTACTCATTGAAAAAACTTATCAATCGTCTTGATCTATCTCTATAGATCTTGATGCTCAATATGTAAGCAGCTTCACCGAGGTCTTTCTTTGAAAAACTCCTTTCAAACACTCCTTTATGCTTTGCAGAATAATTCTACATTATTTCCGATCAACAATATGTCATTCACATATACTTATCAGAAATGCTGTAGTGCTCCCACTCACTTTCTTGTAAATACAAGCTTCACCGCAAGTCTGTATAAAACTATATTCTTTGATCAACTTATCAAAGCGTTTATTCCTACTCCGAGATGCTTGCACCAGTCCATAGATGGATCGTTGGAGCTTGCATATTTTGTTAGCACCTTTAGGATTGACAAAACCTTCTGGTTGCATCATATACAACTCTTCTTTAATAAATCCATTAAGGAATGCAGTTTTGTTTATCCATTTGCCAAATTTCATAAAATGCGGAAATTGCTAACATGATTCGGACAGACTTAAGCATCGCTACGGGTGAGAAGGTCTCATCGTAGTCAATCCCTTGAACTTGTCGAAAACCTTTCGCAACAAGTCGAGCTTTATAGACAGTAACATTACCATCAGCGTCAGTCTTCTTCTTGAAGATCCATTTATTTTCAATGGCTTGCCGATCATTGGGCAAGTCAACCAAAGTCCATACTTTGTTCTCATACATGGATCTCATCTCAGATTTCATGGCCTCAAGCCATTTTGCGGAATCTGGGCTCACCATCGCTTCTTCATAGTTCGTAGGTTCGTCATGGTCTAGTAACATAACCTCCAGAATAGGATTACCGTACCACTCTGGTGCGGATCTTACTTTGGTTGACCTACGAGGTTCAGTAATAACTTGATCTGAAGTTCCATGATCATCATCATTAACTTCCTCACTAATTGGTGTAGGAGTCACAGGAACAGATTTCTGTGATGAACTACTTTCCAATAAGGGAGCAGGTACAGTTACCTCATCAAGTTCTACTTTCCTCCCACTCACTTCTTTCGAGAGAAAATGCTTCTCTAGAAAGGATCCATTCTTAGCAACGAATGTCTTGCCTTCGGATCTGTGATAGAAGGTGTACCCAACTGTCTCCTTTGGGTATCCTATGAAGACACATTTCTCCGATTTGGGTTTGAGCTTATCAGGATGAAACCTTTTCACATAAGCATCGCAACCCCAAACTTTAAGAAACGACAACTTTGGTTTCTTGCTAAACCACAGTTCATAAGGCGTCGTCTTAATGGATTTTGATGGTGCCCTATTTAACGTGAATGCAGCTGTCTCTAATGCATAACCCCAAAACGATAGTGGTAGACCGGTAAGAGACATCATATATCGCACTATATCCAATAAAGTACGGTTATGACGTTCGGACACACCATTACACCGTGGTGTTCCAGGTGGCGTGAATAGTGAAACTATTTCACATTGTATTAACTGAAGGCCAAACTCGTAACTCAAATACTCTTCTCCACGATCAGATCGTAGAAACTTTATTTTCTTGTTATGATGATTTTCCACTTCACTCTGAAATTATATGAACTTTTCAAATGTTTCAGACTTCTGTTTCATTAAGTAGATATACCCATATCTGCTCAAATCATCTGTGAAGGTCAGAAAATAATGATACCTGCTACGAGCCTCAATATTCATCGGACCACATACATCTGTATGTATGATTTCCAACAAATCTGTTGCTCTCTCCATAGTTCCGGAGAACGGCGTTTTAGTCATCTTGCCCATGAGGCACGGTTCGCAAGCATCAAGTGATTCATAATCACGTGATTCCAAAATCCCATCAGTATGGAGTTTCTTCATGCGCTTTACACCAATATGACCTAAACGGCAGTGCCAGAAATAAGTTGCACTATCATTATTAACTTTGCATCTTTTGGCTTCATTATTATGAATATGTGTATCACTACGATCGAGATCCAACAAACCATTTTATTGGGTGTATGACCATAGAAGGTTTTATTCATGTAAACAGAACAACAATTATTCTCTAATTTAAATGAATAACCGTATTGCAACAAACATAATCAAATCATATTCATGCTCAACGCAAACACCAAATAACACTTCTTTAGTTTCAACACTAATCCCAAAAGTATAGGGAGTGTGCGATGATGATCATATCAATCTTGGAACTACTTCCAACACACATCGTCACCTCGCCTTTTACTAGTCTCTGTTTATTCTGCAACTCCCGTTTCGAGTTACTACTCTTAGCAACTGAACCAGTATCAAATGCCGAGGGGTTGCTATAAACACTAGTAAAGTACACATCAATAACATGTATATCCAATATACGTTTGTTCACTTTGCCATCCTTCTTATCCACCAAATACTTGGGGTAGTTCCGCTTCCAGTGACCAGTCCCTTTGCAGTAGAAGCACTTAGTCTCAGGCTTAGGACCAGACTTAGGCTTCTTCACTTGAGCAGCAACTTGCTTGTCGTTCTTCTTGAAGTTCCCCTTCTTCCCTTTGCCCTTTTCTTGAAACTAGTGGTCTTGTTAACCATCAACACTTGATGCTCTTTCTTGATTTCTACCTTCGTCGATTTCAGCATCGCGAAGAGCTCGGGAATTACTTTCGTCATCCCTTACATACTATAGTTCATCACGAAGTTCTACTAACTTGGTGATGGTGACTAGAGAATTCTGCCAATCACTACTTTATGTGGAAGATAAACTCCCACTTGATTCAAGCGATTGTAGTACCCAGACAATCTGAGCACATGCTCACTAGTTGAGCGATTCTCCTCCATCTTTTAGCTATAGAACTTGTTGGAGACTTCATATCTCTTAACTCGGGTATTTGCTTGAAATATTAACTTCAACTCCTGGAACATCTCATATGGTCCATGACGTTCAAAACGTCTTTGAAGTCCCGATTCTAAGCCGTTAAGCATGGTGCACTAAACTATCAAGTAGTCATCATATTGAGCTAGCCAAACGTTCATAACGTCTGCATCTGCTCCTGCAATAGGTCTGTCACCTAGCGGTGCATCAAGGACATAATTTTTCTGTGCAGCAATGAGGATAATCCTCAGATCACGGATTCAATCTGCATCTTTGCTACTAACATTTTTCAACATAATATTTCTCTAGGAACATATCAAAAATAAAACAGGGAAGCAACAACGCGAGCTATTGATCTACAACATAATTTGCAAAATACTATCAGGACTAAGTTCATGATAAATTTAAGTTCAATTAATCATATTACTTAAGAACTCCCACTTAGATAGACATCCCTCTAATCCTCTAAGTGATCACGTGATCCATATCAACTAAACCATGTCCGATCATCACGTGAGATGGAGTAGTTTCAACGGTGAACATCACTATGTTGATCATATCTACTATATGATTCACGCTCGACCTTTCGGTCTCCGTGTTCCGAGGCCATATCTGTTATATGCTAGGCTCGTCAAGTTTAACCTGAGTATTCCGCGTGTGCAACTGTTTTGCACCCGTTGTATTTGAACGTAGAGCCTATCACACCCGATCATCACGTGGTGTCTCAGCACGAAGAACTTTCGCAACGGTGCATACTCAGGGAGAACACTTATACTTTGATAATTTAGTGAAGGATCATCTTATAATGCTACCGTCAAACAAAGCAAGATAAGATGCATAAAGGATTAACATCACATGCAATCAATATAAGTGATATGATATGGCCATCATCATCTTGTGCTTGTGATCTCCATCTCCGAAGCACCGTCATGATCACCATCGTCACCGGCGCGACACCTTGATCTCCATCGTAGCATCATTGTTGTCTCGTCAATCTTATGCTTCTACGACTATCGCTACCGCTTAGTGATAAAGTAAAGCATTACATGGCGATTGCATTGCATACAATAAAACGACAACCATATGGCTCCTGCCAGTTGCCGATAACTCGGTTACAAAACATGATCATCTCATACAACAAATTATATCACATCATGTCTTGACCATATCACATCACAACATGCCCTGCAAAAACAAGTTAGACGTCCTCTACTTTGTTGTTGCAAGTTTTACGTGGCTGCTACGGGCTTAGCAAGAACCGTTCTTACCTACGCATCAAAACCATAACGATAGTTTGTCAAGTTGGTGCTGTTTTAACCTTCGCAAGGACCGGGCGTAGCCACACTCGGTTCAACTAAAGTGAGAGAGACAGACACCCGCCAGTCATCTTTAAGCAACGAGTGCTCGCAACGGTGAAACCAGTCTCGCGTAAGCGTACGCGTAATGTCGGTCCGGGCCGCTTCATCTCACAATACTGCTGAACCAAAGTATGACATGCTGGTAAGCAGTATGACTTATATCGCCCACAACTCACTTGTGTTCTACTCGTGCATAGCATCAACGCATAAAACCAGGCTCGGATGCCACTGTTGGGGAACGCAGTAATTTCAAAAAATTTCCTACGCACACGCAAGATCATGGTGATGCATAGCAACGAGAGGGGAGAGTGTTATACACGTACCCTCGTAGACCGAAAGCGGAAGCGTTATCACAACGCGGTTGATGTAGTCGTACGTCTTCACGATCCGACCGATCAAGTACCGAACTCACGGCACCTCCGAGTTCTACACACGTTCAGCTCGATGACGTCCCTCGAACTCTGATCCAGCCGAGTGTTGAGGGAGAGTTTTGTCAGCACGACGGCGTGGTGACGATGATGATGTTCCACCGACGCAGGGCTTCGCCTAAGCTCCGCAACGGTATTCTCGAGGTGTAATATGGTGGAGGGGGGCACCGCACACGGCTAAGAGATCTCAAGGATCAATTGTTGTGTCTATGGGGTGCCCCCTGCCCCCGTATATAAAGGAGCAAGGGAGGAGGAGGCCGGCCCTAGGAGGGGGCGCACCAAGTGTGGAGTCCTACTAGGACTCCGTACTCCTAGTAGGATTCCACCTCCCATATGGAATAGGAAAAGAGGAAGGGAAAAAGACAAGGAAGGAAGGGGGCGCCCCCCTTCCCTAGTCCAATTCGGACCAGACCAAGGGGAGGGGTGCGCCCACCCTTGAGGCCCTTTTCCTTCTTTCCCGTATGGCCCAATAAGGCCCAATACGTATTCCCGTAACTCTCCGGTACTCCGAAAAATACCCGAATCACTCGGAACCTTTCTGAAGTCCGAATATAGTCGTCCAATATATCGATCTTTACGTCTCGACCATTTCGAGACTCCTCGTCATGTCCCCGATCTCATCCGGGACTCCGAACTCCTTCGGTACATCAAAACTCAATAAAACTGTCATGGTAACGTTAAGCGTGCGGACCCTACGGGTTCGAGAAGTATGTAGACATGACCGAGACACGTCTCCGGTCAATAACCAATAGCGGGACCTGGATGCCCATATTGGCTCCCACATATTCTACGAAGATCTTTATCGGTCAGACCGCATAACAACATACGTTGTTCCCTTTGTCATCGGTATGTTACTTGCCCGAGATTCGATCGTCGGTATCTCGATACCTAGTTCAATCTCGTTACCGGCAAGTCTCTTTACTCGTTCCGTAACACATCATCCCGCAACTAACTCATTAGTCACAATGCTTGCAAGGCTTATAGTGATGTGCGTTACCGAGTGGGCCCAGAGATACCTCTCCGACAATCGGAGTGACAAATCCTAATCTCGAAATACGCCAACCCAACAAGTACCTTTGGAGACACATGTAGAGCACCTTTATAACCACCCATTTACGTTGTGACGTTTGGTAGCACACAAAGTGTTCCTCCGGTACACGGGAGTTGCATAATCTCATAGTCATAGGAACATGTATAAGTCATGAAGAAAGAAATAGCAACATACTAAACGATCGAGTGCTAAGCTAACGGAATGGGTCAAGTCAATCACGTCATTCTCCTAATGAGGTGATTCCGTTAATCAAATGACAACTCATGTCTATGGCTAGGAAACATAACCATCTTTGATTAACGAGCTAGTCAAGTAGAGGCATACTAGTGACACTCTGTTTGTCTATGTATTCACACATGTATTATGTTTCCGGTTAATACAATTCTAGCATGAATAATAAACATTTATCATGATATAAGGAAATATATAATACTTTATTATTGCCTCTAGGGCATATTTCCTTCACGAGGTGCGCAGGGTGGCCATCTCGCAATATTATCACGACGCTCTTAGCGAGAAGATGACCAATGAAGACGCACGGAGGAAGAAGCTTACCTTGGAGAGGGAGGAGTACTTGATGGTAAGTATAACAAACATTTCAGATGTTTGTGATAAATTTCATTGTTTCGTGTTGACATGCCATTATGCTTTCATTATGTAGGTGTGTCCTGCTTGGTGTTATGGAAAAGATGATGCATAGGCGACATTGGTGGGTCCGTGGCTCGGTCGGGATGGAGAGCGCGCTGTTAAGAGCATGAAAAACCAGGCTAACCGAGGGACCGATGGAACACATGGTCAGTGAAACCGGAACCACCTTAGCCACAAGAAACTTCAGGTACATCTATGTACACGAAACATTCTTCTTCTTCTATCGATCGTCACTTTCTTATGTATGGCTAACCTCTGTTTGGTGGTGTAGGAGGAGATACTGAAGCGGACGCTCTCAGACATGGAGGCGTGGCAGATCGCCCATACGCGGAGTAAGCCCAAGGATGGCAAGGGCAAGTACTACGACAAGACCGAGCAGAATCTGAAGGCCTACACAGATGAGTATAAGAAGTTACATCCTGACACACCTGACAACATACAGAAAGCTACGGATGATAGGGCGGTGGTGGGCATAGGGCCGAAGCTTCATGGTCGGGAGGCGGTTCTGGATGCCGTGGTCACTCCTTCTATCTCCTTCACACTGCTCCGAGCTACCGACCCGAGCCTGAGCCAGCGCACGAGCACGACCAGTGCACAGTCACACTCCCTCCTAGCCCAGCAGCACTCTGTAAGTATTTTCCCTCTTATCTTCATTTTTGCTCACTTTATTTTCCGCATTGAGATGTTCTATGAGTTCCATCATGTCATATTGTAGGTCTACATGGACTACACACGCCAGGAGACCATGGCGTGGAGCGCGAGAGTTGCAACAGTCCAGGAGCACAACATTCACATGATGGCGGTTAGTTTAGCCCCTTTCATTTCACTTCCATATTTGCACTTCCATTTCTTCTGACATTCGGGTTTGCTTAGTCAATTAATATGCAGCGCGTTTTTGAAGAGCATGGCGGCCGGCACGGTTCCTACAATGGAACCACCACCACCTGCTGGACCACAACCAGTATTGCTTACCTTTGAGGAATTTCTGGCACATCACACGGGGACTCTGATTAGTACATCCACAAACTATTCAACCACTGCTTACCATTTATTCAACACAATCACATATCCCCTTAACATGTCTTTTCAAACATCCAGGGAACCTATGGATCATCCGTTGGGGGTGGTGCCGGTGTTGGCATCACTCCCGAATCACGAAGCCCAATCACTCCGATCCACGGAGGAGGTGGCGGTCTTGGCGATAGCGATGCCGGTAGTAGTGACGACCCGGGCTTTGGTGGACTTGGCGGTGACGAACTTGGCGGTGGTGGTGGACGTCTGGGCGCTTAAGCCTCTGGGTGGTGGTGCCGGTGATGATAAACTTGTGTGATTTAGATAACTTGTGGTCTTTTACGCTCCTTTAGATGACTTGTGTGCTTCTTTAGATGCTTACGTTGTTTGTGATAATACTTATGTTGTTGTGATGGTGTTGGTGTTGGTTGTGATGATTATGTGATGTGTATGTCTATTTGATCATATCTATGTGTTGTGTATTTGAATTGAATTCAAACACAAAACAGAAAAAATCAGACAGAAACTATGCTGACGGTTAGACCGTCGGCATAGGGGTTCAGTTGTGCTACCAGTGGGCGCCACGTGTCTACTATGCCGATGGCCAGGACATCGGCATTGTTTTGTATCTACGCCGACGGCCTGGCCGTCAGCATAGAGAACACATGGCACGAACTAGGCGCGTCCTGGGGCACAGGAATCTACGCCGACGGCCCAGCCGTCGGCATAGATGACATGTGCCGCCCACTGGGCGCTTCCTGGCACACAGCTATGCCGATGATCTGGCCTCGGCATAACAGTGCCACATGGCACCCTTTGGTTGGTCAATACTTGCGCCGCCGTCATACGTAAAGGTTTGCCAACGGTGAACCTATGCCGATGGTGGTACGGAAGCTGTCGGCATAGGCATCTATGCCGACGGCTTTCTACGCCGACGGCCGGGGCCAGGTACGCCGACGTGAAAGTTGCCAACGGCCCTATGCTGACGGTGGCCGTCGGCATAGTCCTATCCCGACGGGGTTTGGTCCTATGCCGACGGTTGTGGGCTGTCAGCATAGCATGCCATTCCGGTAGTGTCGATTATAGCCCGGAGTTGTCGTGCGAAAAAATCGGAGTTGACCTGTAGGATGGGCTACCGATTGGTTGGGGCCGAAATTTCGGAACCATGCCAAAAAATTTGTTCCCAGTTTAGATATTATGGAGGCACATGGGCGGCAAATTTGCTCGCCAATTTCTTGGCGCGCCAGGTATTGGTAGGGCCCAGATGGGCTGAATCCAAACGGCCCCATAAGCCTGCCATCCAGCTCATGAATGGGCAAATCAAGGGGTTTTCTGCATTAGCATATGCATTACACATGATGGAGTACAAGAAATGGGTTGCACTATATTAGAATTAATCTGGGGCGCGCAGTCGATCTACCGAGGACCAAGAAATCACACGAGCATGACACCGAGATTCGTTAACGAGGTTCACGGGCATGACTACAGGCGCTCCTCCTTGTGGCACTGTCACAATACCGCACCCTGGCCGTCCAGACGCCGGCACACGTCGCCGGCTCTCTCCACATGCCTGTGCTATTATGTTGGCATACGTTACATCGTGTGTCTACCCCCACATTATATAAGAGGCCTAGGATACAAGTGTCCTACTTGGACACGACTCCATATCCTGTATACACACCATACAAGTCCAAGTCCAACTGTAACCTACCTTGTACAATAATATTCGACACAACTCTAACAAACTCCTCCTTGACGAAAATTCTTCACTACCTTGAATTCATCCATGCGCCGAACCTCCATGTACATTGGACTTGAGATATGCCATGAGCACCGCTGCTACTCCCAGACTCCATGTGACTTCACCTGCAACTGTAGTCCCTTCTCGTCTTCTTCACAGTCAACACTCAAGCAAAATTAAGTTCCTCATTACTCTACTTTGTGCTTCCAACTTCTGAAGTATCCGTTCAACGCCATCACACACTGACGTTTGTCTATGTGAAAGTGAACAACTCGCATATTGGACGCTACATATAAGAGTTACGCGAACTCAACGTCATCGCTCTTCTTGACTGCTTGTCTGAAACTTGAAGGAATTTCACTGTCGAGTTAAGTTCGCAATTGTCTCACCATTTTCCCGGATAGTCTCTGACATGTCCTACCACTATAGCACTCCGCCTCCTTCTTTACTTGTCATGCGCACTTTGCCATGTGCACTGAACACCACAAAATATACGGCCATATACTCTCTTCGCTAGCTTTTGACAATTTCAGACTCCCTGCCACTTTCACAGATTCTCCATGGTCAACTCTTGTCCATCTTCCAGCACCGATAGACCTAGTCACTAACTTGAATCTCGAAACACTGCTTCCGCACCCTCTGCACACTTTGTCTGACCACCAGTGCCTTGGCCTATCGCTGTGTCCTGTGCTTACCGCACGCCTCGGCACTATCACCGTGTCGAGCCTCTGCTGTCCTGGTCGAGTCTCTAGGGTAGCTAGCCCACACTGCCTCAACCCCCACTTCAGAGAACCACCGATCATCACCGACCGGTGCCGAGTATCACGTCTCCATCAGACCACTAGTACATAGTCCGATCCACGTGTCTCTCGCTTTTCCATTGAAATAGGTTTCGACTCTCTGAATTCTTATGTTGTAGCCCCTCCACCAGCTCAGAGTGAAGTCTTCCGCCAGACTCTAGCTCCACCTTCAACATGACTCCATGTAGCTGCTATGCTACCCCGCGCCCCATCGACTTCAAGCTCTCTCATGTGCACACTTTCTTGAATCAACCCTGCGCCATAGCTTGTTGAAGCCGCACAAACCCTTAGGCCTGCACCACGTGTTTCCACGCCCCAGAAGCCGGCCACCATCGGCATCACGCTCCAGTATCGTCGTTGCTGAAATCACCGCGTCTTCTACTTTGACCAACATCCATGTTAGTCCATCAGACAGTCCAGTCCGACCCAGCCGATATTATACGACTGCAACCATGCTGCATCATGCGTCGTGTCCGCCCGCACATCTGTGCATTGCCTTGACGCCCTGTGTATGCATGATCCCTGTCACGACATGCTCCAGACTCCCCAAGCCTTATACGCACTCCAGACTCCTCGGTTCCCGTTTAACTGCTAGTCAAACAACACCACTGCTGCCATGCTGCCATCTCCTGAGCGTACGAAGCAAAGAACCCAAAAGTAGTCCCTAGTCTCTTGTGTACGTGTGCAACCAACTCAAACAATTTCATCCACACCTGTAGCACCTAGTGACTTCCTGACTAATTTTCTTGTTCTATTTTTTTCCACGCACGAGATCAACATACTAGTAACCAGCAGATTCCATGTTTCATCACACTACAATACCTTCGAGAACCGATTTTTTCCTTAATAAATCTCTCACAGCCACGAGTCAAACTCACGATCGCTCATGGCTTCCGCACGCAACCTGCTCGCTCACGCATCTCATACTCGTAGCACTTGCCATCAGCCGGCTCCGCCTAGCCCTTTCTTTGCCGGGCTTGGCAGCCAGCGCCGCCCGGCTTTTCAGGCGCCGGCACATGTCGCCGGCTTCCCTGCGTGCCTATGTTATTATGTTGGCGTAGGTTACATCGTGTGTCTATCTCATATTATGTAAGAGGCCTAGAATACAAGTGTCCTATGTGGACACGACTCCATATCCTGTCTACACACCGTACTGCAAGTCCAACTATAACCTACCTTGTATAATAATATTCGACACAACTCTAACACACTAAAGGACAGTCATGTAAATACGATATGAATGAATGACCAAGTAAGTTTAAGTTAAATGAAGAGGCCAATTAGGCTGGCTTGAGATATTAGTGTCCCCCGGGTCAAGAACTAAGGGCACTGTCTAGAATAACTATGAGTGATAATATGCCACAAGAAAGGTCCTTAAGGCCCCCAGTACAAGAACTAAGGGCACTGTCTATTGGAGACCTTAAGGCCCCCAGCATGGATGGGCTTCATGCAATATTCTTTAAGAAATGTTGGAGCTTTCTGGGAGAAGCCCTCACTTTTGAGGTTTTGGAGGCAATAAATAAGAAAAATATCCCCAAAGGTTGGAAAGACACAGTCATCATTCTTATACCCAAAGCTGGCACTCGGAGATAATTTCTCAATATAGGCCGATCAACTTATGCAATGTTCTGTATAAGGTAATAAAAATGATTGCTTTACGGTTGAAAACTTGCCTTGATGAAATAATCGCGCATGTCCAAAGTGTTTTTGTCCCAGGACGTCTTATTACAGCCTATGAGTGCCTGCATAGAATCAAAAATAAAAAGAAGGGGAAAGTGGGGTATTGTGCGGTTAAACTGGACATGCACAAAGCTTATGATCGTGTGGAGTGGAACTTTCTGGAAAAAATGATGCTCAGGCTAGGTTTCCATGTTGAGATTGTAGAACTTTTGATGGCTTGTGTGAGATATGTTAAGTATAAGATCAGGTTTAATGACCAAAAAACAAATGGATTTATTCCTACTAGGGGACTCCGTCAAGGGGATCCCTTGTTACCCTATTTGTTTCTTATGTGTGCAGAAGGATTGTCTAGTGCGCTGGCTCATAAAGGGGAGGCTCGTGGCATTGAAGGGGTGCATGTGTGCAGGAATGCACCATCAATATCACATTTATTATTTGTTCATGATTCTTTGATCCTTATGAAAGCGGATATGAATAATGCAACCTCACCGAGGCAAGTGTTGGATGAATATTGTGCAAGCTCGGGGCAGCTGGTGAGTGAAGGAAAAGCAATATTCTTTTCAGTCCTAGTGTTGATGTTGATGTGAAAGCTGAGATGTGTGCAGAATTAAATATTATGACAGAGGCAATTTCAGACAAATATTTGGGAAGTGATAGTTTCACCCATCTTGTGGAAATGATCGTCAATAGACTGAAGGGGTGGAAGGAGAAACTCTTGTCCTTAGGGGGACAAAGAAATATTACTTGAAGTTGTAATTCAGTCTATTCCTGTTTTTGCTATGGCAGTTTTTAATATCCCCTAAAAAGTATGTAAAGAAATCCCGGATGCAATGTCAGGCTTTTGGTGGGATGACACGGAGGAAGAGAAGAAGATGCATTGGTTAGCATGGTGGAGAATGTGTTTCCCAAAAGATAAAGGTGGTATGGGATTTAGAGACCTACATGCCTTTAATCTAGCTATGTTAGCTAAACAGAGTTGGAGAATGATCACTAATCTAGAAACACTTTGTGCAAAAGTTCTGAGAGCAAAGTATTTCCCAGATGGGAACCTATTGAAGGCTGATCCAAAATAGTTTCATCACTAAAACTTTACTTCCATGCACTAAAATAGTGTTTTGATCACAAAAGTAATTTCCATATAACCAAATAGTATAAGTTAGTTTTCGCACTTCATCCATTCATACAACATGTTTTGGATGTACTACAAATTATTTCTTCCTTCAAGTTGCCGATAATACAATGCATAAAAAATACAATGCTTCCTAAGTTCATATCGTATGTTTCATAAAGTTCATAGACTTGCTTCCCTTCATATAGCGAAGGTCGTCTGCATTGTGTGGTAAATCCAGGTGTCGCTGCTCTTCTTAGTGCATGCACCGGTCGGCTCCATATAGACTTGTCTCCTCTGCGCCTCACGGCCCTGAAGGCAGCACACAAATGTCTGAAGCATACATGGGTTAAACATGATGCACAAGTATCAAAGGTAGGAACAAAAAATTGGTACTACATGTACGATACAATACTGATGAAGTAGAAAACGTTAACATTACAACGGCAAAAACAAATGGAAACATTAAACAAAAAAAAGATTGGAGGCCAGTACTATAGAAGCAAAGAACCAAGAATAGAGACATATATGTATTATAATATATGAGCCTAGCATGTTTAAATGGTCATAATAAGTACGTGATTTTCTATGTAAAATAATACGTGGGAAGTACAGAAGCAATCCAAATAAACGAAGAAATCATGCATGTCACTGTGTACAACAAAAGCATAAGTAACAGACAAACAAAGCATGATTTGTGTGAAACAAAACGTATATAAAGTAGAAGCATATATGATAAACAAAGGAAGCACAACTAGTTAGAAAAAAATCATAATGCTATCACAATGCATATGCGACACATGTTAATACAAAAATTTGAACATGCAAAATTACTAGCTTGTCACCAAGAGTATGGTAAACATATTAATGGTTTGGTTTGTAAACCAATTCCATCAATCAAAATTTGTGTAAACGTGAGATTTCAATACAACCAAACCATATTAATTTTAAATCCATGACGCTAATATAACCATGGGATGTAGTTAGTGTGAGAATAGGAGTGGAAAAGTAGTAGAGAACAGCTAATCCATATGCAATATCAGAAGAATTTTAAAGCTAGCTAATTCGGCAGCCTAAATGTGTCATTCGAAAATGGGGAAGGGAATGACATGCATCCTTTGCAACATATATGAGAAATATAGGACAGAACAAGTCAACAACTAAATTTGCAACCAGACTGTACCCATTTGAAACAAAAAAATCTGAAAGGTGTGGACATGCATCATTAAGCAACATATATGAGAAATGCAGGAAGCATGATGACAATTTTTAGATACAAATAACGCTCTTCACAATGTAGCAACAAGTTAAAAAATTAGAAACATCTTTCTGTTGCCGCAAACTATATGGACGGAAAAACAGATAAATCATAGGAACCGTAGATATTGCAAAGCATCAAATTATTGTTGTATCAATGTAAGTTCAAGATGCTGAATTGGCATGGTTGGTCAAGTTCAAGCAGCCAGTACACGGTAAGTCTATATATATACTAGTAGTTGGGGCGCGCCTCCTGAAAGGAAGTTTGGGCGTTGCCAACTTGTCGGCGCCCTTTTCATTGCTTCTGCTGCTCCTTACATGTACATGAACATTAGTATATTTTAGTACGGCTGATTGATTATAGTCAGTGACAATAATTCAGATATAATACTTAAATGACAATTGGACTGCTAATTATATCAGATTCAGTAATGTTCAGTGCACAACCATGAACAGTTGGTAGCATAGTTTCTATAACACAGAATTGATCTTACAAAAAGAGAACAAATAGTACATCAAAAGTGGATGCCCGGACAACTGGTAGCATAGAACACAAAATTAATCATGTTGGTTACACTTAAATTCTTATCAAAAGAGAGAAAATAGCACATCAAAAGCAGATGCCCGAATGACCTTGTCCATTTCAGGAAGGTCGAAATGCTCGATTAGCATGGAGGTGGGTGTTGTCATGACGGCAGTGCTATTGGTTGCATGGCACCCGTTGGACGTCGGCGAGGAGACTTGGGGGAGTACTTCTCATTTTTTTCAGATAAAGTAAAAATGTTATACGTAACCACAAGTAATGTATTTAGCTTACGATTGGGTGGCAAGGTTTTTTTTCTTAGCACCTACCCACACATCACCTAGCATTGGTGCTAGGTAATTTCGCCTACCTGCAGTGTTTGGTTAGCATCTAGTGATGTAGATACTCTAAGCCATAGCCTGGTGTTGTCCGAAACAAAATGTATACTTTCTCACAAGAAGTACTGCCTGATTAAGGATAATTGGACTCACCCTAGCACATAACAGTCACACGAAAATAGTTTATATGATATTCTGGAATGACGGAAGAGAAAGTGTAAGGGGCACTGGAGTATAGAAGAAAATTAGAATGTACATATTATCAGTTACCTGTAAATAATAAAGTACTGTTGTAGTTTCACTTATCAGACCAGCTGCGAAGAAAGAAATCATGTCAGGCATGAACAAATTATGATAAACGTAGTTAATTTGAAGCATGATAGCTGTAGATTATGATAAAAATGGTTCCGAGAGAGTAGCTTTAGGGCATGCGTTTCGGGGTGGATCAATAGGATTTGAAGCAAGCCGATGAAATATTTTAACAATCTATCAGAATGATAGAACTTGTGATGCAGTAAAGGCAGTTTTCCGACATGATCAATTTCAGCTAGCAGAACAGATAGATGGAACATATATTCATGGAAGATGATAACTAACAAAGAAGGAAAAGGTTAATTTCATGGGAACATAAAATTCATCCTCCTGCAACCATAGATGCACAAAATTATTGACAGAAACTGTCCAAGCCATCAGTGCTTTTTGGGCAGAACAAAGAGATCATGAGGCGCACCCAAATCACCTCTGACCAAAGAAAAGAGAGAACAAAAGAGCACAGATACTACCATGATAGCTAACTTTCCGATCATCTCTGTAACATGGGTAGTGCTAACAATGGAACAGAAGAAAATCTTTGTGAAATTGGGTTTACTTAAAAATGCACGCAATGCTATGTTCACTAATTGCTGGATTGACTAAATATTGCTCCCATAGTGAGACGCAAGAATGCAGAACACAAGATATGAAGGAGTGTCGGGAACAAAAGGCAGACTCATTTTCCTGTTCTAGAGACGCCTTCAATTTTCACTACAGCAAATATAGCAAGAATGCTTACAATTTAATGATTGAAGCTTTGGTAGAAAGCGATCTGTTGGGTCTATGGCATTTGCAATTCCTGAAAAACATAATGGGCTATCAATTAGCAAAACAGTACAAAATGCCGAGTAAGATTGTTTTCCTTTTCTTTTCCAGAGTTAAAAGTGTACATTGTAGGTGTGAGTATCGCAGAAAACGAACCTATTAGTATGCATCTTGAGAACTGGTGGTTGGTAAGCATGAAAACGTCATGTAGCACAGCCCGGTCTCGTGTTATTAAGTAGTCCATCTCATCCACAATGATCAATCTGGCAAGCAGTGACATACAGTTCAGGTAGCAGGATCAAAATGGCAAGAAAAGCCATTATCGTACAAGCAGGTTCAAATAGTTCCTACATCCTCCTCCTTAAAGTTTCTTTCTGAGAAAACATACGCCGCAGTTGCTGAAGTGGTGACAATTTTCCACTTGCCTTTTTTCAAACCTGGAATTTTCTTTGTGAGAAAATATATTGATCTTACAGAACTATAGCAGAACCTATGTACACATAAATCAATCTTACTGAATTTGTTACATGCCCGCACCCGAAATAGTATGGCTACACCCAAAAGCATAACAAATTCACAAAGGGAAGGACCCGTGGCTTTGGACCTTCGATCCGTTTGTGGGGAAGCAATTTAAAAGTGCTTTGTCAACCCCAAAATATTATGGCTTCGCCACTCATTTACATCTTTTCTTACATACTGACATATAAATCCAGGGACATGAGTAAAGAAAAATAGAACTTGCGAATGCACAACTCCTCTAGATAAAATTGTTCTACCTCTTAGTACATAGCCAGACATGGTATATCAGTTAGGAGAATAAAACACAACATAACAATGGGAAGTAAAGAATATTTCACTCTCTAACTTCACAAACAAATTAAGTCAGAGAAATAAACAAATACTGGTAGTTGTAACCTGAAAAGTATGCACACCCACATACAAGTGTTAAAGGATCTAAAATAACGAGGTGTCCCATTAAGTACCTTGTTAAAGAAATCCGATTCAGCATATGGTGATCTGAATCCAAGTAAGAGAAATCAGGGATTTTATCCAGAAATTCACATCAAAATATTCCTCTCTAACTTGAAGAGAAACATACAAGCAAATCATTCAGCTATTGTATTGCTCAGATAACTTGTTGAAACTGGAGAAAGTATGTAGTACCGAGTATGACAGTTCTCTTATGCATCCAATCATTAGCTATATCCTACCTAAGATTCTATCAGCCGCTCTCAAATACAAAAGCATAGCAGATCGACCCAAGAATTACCATTTTCTTCTTTAGTTCCTTTCACTTCTCCAACTCAAAAAAAGAGCTGGACAGAACACGGTAAATAAGGCATGAAATAAACAGCACCCACTTCTAATAGCTAATATAAACATTTTACAGTTGAAATAGGGAAATCAAAGATTGAATTTAAGCCTCATTACTCAGAGTATCTCATAATTATTTTTGTTGAAAATCAGATGAATGGACTCCCATAAACACTAATTCTGACCAGCAACCCTTGTGCGCAATGCGCATAGAGGCCGACATGTATCCCTTCCTCTCTCTCAAGCCCCGTGATGACAGGAAGAATCTCCTGCATACTGTGAGCACAGAGAATGATATAAAATGCGATGAGAGCAACAATGCATTGAAAGAGCTACGCATGAGGCATTTACGTGTACGTGGTGGACTACCCTTCTTCTCCTTGTTGAGCGGTGGCAACTGGAACGCAAGCCAGTAAGCCACGATAGTCAGTCTACATACAACGGGGCCACCACCACCAAACAATTTCTGAAAAATCTACCCCAACAAAGAAACAACAGCCTAAAAAACACCTAAGCCTTCCATACCCAAAAAGAGAACATCATGATACAAAAACAAACATGCAGCAATGGCTGCATCCACCACACAGACCACCAATGCACTCGAGCAGGCACACATCACCAAGAAGCCCGCAATCCACAAACTCGCAGCAACACACATCAAACATCTAGCAGAACAATACAGCAGCAACACTAAAAACCTACATGTTTATTTTGATTATATTTGGGCCCTGCTAGGAGCAACATGTTCTAGATCTCAGGTTTGGTGACACGTTCCAAGTCTAGCTCAATCTGCAAAATTAAATAACATTCAGACATTCTGAATAAGGATAACTGAATGTGAATACAGTAAACATGGGAGTTTCTATGTTTACTTTTTACTCACCAAACAATATGCTTTAGAGAATCAAGAAAAGGATCACTGGTATGCCCATTCTTTCAAAAGCTTCAACCAAATGTTGCATTCAATATCCCTGGGCTAGGCAAATATATATCTGAACAGATATTGAGTGATGTCAAATTGTCAATAGCTCCAACACATTGCCATTTTGCAGCTTCTAACCAAAAGCACTACAAAAGGCAAGACAATAAAGAGAGGTGATTTGACCATAAACCCATAATAGTGATAAAAAGAACAATATCTAATTATCTGCACAAGTAGATAGCTCCCATGTAAGATGAGGTTACATTATTTTTTTGGTTGCATCACTCAAGCTCCTTAACTGTAAGTTAGATTACATGTACCAACAAATTCAAACATAAAAGTGTTGTGATTCTATTGGTTTTTATGTCCACCGTGCAGGGCATAAACCTTCTTACATTATTGTTGTACTCTATCAAATAAAAATTCAACAACTTAGACATCAGATCCGATAGAATCAGAATTGTTTTGTGATTTGGATACACACGCAACATCTATAATATTTTTCCTTGAGATCAAAATACATCTCTCATCTTATTTCATCACTTTTTTAGTAAAAAATCTGAAAAATGTAACCTAAAATTTCATGCAGCTAAGAAATTGAGATATTGTTCAACTTTCATAACCTCAAAATGCATGGCTAATTACCAATTAGGATGTACAGTACAAATGTATAAGTTGTAAAATTAATTAATTATGTCGAAGCTCATGACAAACAAATAATGTCGTGGTGATGGTTGTATCAAATGCCAAGAGAGAATCTACAGAGCAATGCAATTGTGCAAGAAATTAGCACCAGAAACTATATATATGTGACTCGGTCTAACAGTCCAGACTTGCATAGCATCACATCAATCTCAAATCATTCATGACACGCCAAGACAGCCGCCAAGTCGCTCCTCCTCCTCCAAGAAAGAAAACTAGGGTTTCTGCCTCTCGCCGGCGCCGCCGCAGGTCCGCCTCGTCTCCGGTGGCCCTAGGGCCATGGAGGCGCGATGGATCCTGCCAAGGGCTGGCGGGAGGGCTCCGTTTTCAGTCGTTTTTTCCTGTCTTGTTAGGGTTTGTGTCCTGCTCAGGAAGGCGAGACGGTGGCGGCTCCCTGAAGATGGAATAAAGGTCTTCCCGCCTAGCCCCCGTTCCGGCGGTGCATCTAGCATCGTTGGTGGGCGTGTAGAGGTGTGTCTCCGGCGGATCTATCTTTGGTGGATTTGCTCGGATCTCGTCGTTGTTCGTCTACGTTCGTGTGTCTTCGGGTTGAATCCTTCCAACCTACGTTATTCTTCATCGGCGGCGGTTGCTATTCTGGTGCGTTGGTCCTATGGGGCCTTAGCACGACGACTTCCCGACTGTCTACTACAACAAGTTGTGCCCGACTCCGGCGATGGAGGGGTGACGACGGCCGCGCGCCTTCGGCTCGCTTCAGTGCTTGTAGTCGTCGCTAGGTGGTCTACGGATCTGGATGTAATTTTTATATGTTCGTTGTACTACCATGATTGAAGATGAATAGATTGGAAGTGTTTCTGCAAAAAAAATCATTCATGACAAATCAAACAAAAATAGCACCGACAGGGCAATGAAGCCATACCTATTGAACACTCAAGAAAGATGAATTGGTTCATGGAAAGCTTTTCATAAAATAGATCACCTCTTGAAGAGAAGGGCTGCAACTCCAAGAGCATTTTCTGAAAAAAGGGAGGAGAATGACACAAAAAGTGACGTGCGGAAGAAAGGAAGGAAAGAGATGCGGGCACATATAGTCGAGCTTCCCGCGGATGTCTCCCCGGCAGCACGCACGAGGGATGAGGACGACTGCGGCGACACCACAGACTGCTCGACCTCCTCGTCCGTTTCTCTCCATCCCCAGCTTGTCCCCATCCTACGCGAGCTTCAGATCGAGGACATCGTGGGGCGGGATTACCGCGACCATGTGCTAGGACTGGAGGCGCAACGGGAGTTGGTGTCGCGGGCGAGGATGCGGAACTGACAACGGCTCCTTCCTCTCACCCATGGCCTCCCACGGCAACCTCGTCCGAGTTGTGCTCGTCCTCGTGCGGCTTGCTCGGGATGAGAGCTCGCGGCTTGCTGGGGACGAGAGCTCACGGCGGGGGAGAGGGGACGAGGTCGACGGTGGTGGGGAGAAGGTGAGGAGAGGAGAGAAGAGGAGGTGGCGGTGGCTGTGGGGGAGGCAGCCGTTGACTGGCGGCGGCGGCGACGGACAAGGGAGAGGAATCGGGGATATAAGGTTGGGGAGCGGGGGCTGGGCCTGGGCATCCGTTTCTCTCTGTACTATTTTCTTTTCACCTCGACACAGTAAAAGACAGGTGCACATCGCCAGGGATCGCCATTTACGCGACCCTTATTGTGTTTGACGGGGCTTCCGGCGGTACAGAAGTCTATATTTGGTGTTGAAATTCAGAAACTAGCAGCAGTCGGTAACCCCAAACATCCAAGGGAAGATGCCGCTGCCACACACATATTGGCCCCACTAGCAACTAGACTAGACGGACGGATCACCATGTTCCATCTTTTTCTTTTCCTTCTTACACGAGCATGCATGAATAGCAATGCTAATTCGCACGGAAAAAGAAAATGTATATAGCAAAGTTGACATCTTGAAACTTACAGTGAACCAAATGTCATGTCCAATAACATATATACTTGCTACTCTAGTTACATGCATTGCCGAACGCCGACAGAGCAGATTAGACCGAATTACATATCTCTCCAGACAATTCGCCGGTCAAACAAGGCGTGAAAGGAAAAGACTTCTTTACAAATGCTTGTGGGTTGTGAAAAACAGGTTCGGCCCATGGTGTTATCTTTTCTAGGTGCTCAACTCTAGAGCTCTCCAGATGATAGGCAAATCCTTGTTGTGATCCGTCGGTCAAGAAGACGACATCTTTGTCGAAAGGATGGAATCCAAGAAAAGCAATGTGACAATATTCACGTCGAGTTTTCTTTGCCGCAGGTCCTAACTTAAGGTGTGCTCTCATAAAGAAATCATAATCAGACTCTTCTGGACCTTTCACGGTGTCATTGCCAACATCATCATCCTCATCATCATCACCATAATAATAATAATATTCTCTCTGTTCTTGTAAAGAGGATGGGCGATCGATTTGTTGATTGTCTTGTCTTTGCACCACGTGCATAAGGTCAATATGATGCTTCAACACCCACTCATATTGTCCATAAACTTCATCCATCAACCAAACCCGAACTTGATACGGACAGTCTACTATTGCACAACGCACCTCGTCCCGTGATTTCCCCACATAAACTTGACAGCGATCGCTTGTCCCAATACCTGGCGGAGGTTTAATTACTTGGTACTGACCATCCAATAGTGATACTTTGTAAAAGTGATGATTCTGGCAATGCACGTAAAGTGCTCCGTGCATGTAGACACCATAGTGCTTCTCTCTCTTTCCGGCTTGCAGCACATCGGCGATAGACCCCATTGCATCCCCTCTCCGAACAAAGGGCCTCTCCTCCCAATGCTTTGTTCTTGAAGAATAAACCAACAAGATAAATGGCGATGGTGGCCATTCCAATTCCTGTGACAAAAGGCCCAGGTCATCTCTCCTTGGAACATGGGGAATCAAGAAGACCTCATAGTGCGGTGCGACCGTAGGATCAAACACAAGATACCTGACGCCTTTAATTAGGTAGAAGGCCTTCATCTCCATCGACGGGGGCGGGGGTGGGGGCAAAAGTGTCATTTGAAGCGTGACAGGATTAACCACATAGAAGCCAACGTATTTAAGCAAGAGCAGGCCATTGCAGTTGTCGACAATTACGCCGGAGAGGGTGCTGTGCCTGTGTGAGATGGCCGCCGGACCCTTGACGGGATAGAAGAATTCTGAGATTTCCAAACCCTTGAAGTTGGCGACGATCTTGCCCAGCGACAGCGGGAGGAGGTCCGCATGCAGCAGGCGGTGGTCGTCGACGACGTCGCGGAGACACTTGCAGACGCAGCGTGAAAGGGCGAGGCTGCGCGGCTGGAGACGGCGGAGGATGTCCGCGAGCACGCCATCGGGTAGCAGTCGGTCCATGACGGATATATTAAGAATCGATCAATCTGCTGCTTGGTGCTGCCTCGGCTTATAAAGGATCGAACGGGCCGACGGGAGGTGGAGGTGGACACAGACTCCAATTGGAAATATATTGGACGCCGCGTGAGGTCCTCCTTGTAGACACGGACACCAATCCGGACATCCGGCAACCGTCAGACTCCCACGATCAGACACAACCCTAGGCCCGTCGTTTTCCCCCACCTCTAGTCTCGCTCGAGACCTAGATCGAGGGCTGCGCCGCTGGGAGGCGCCCGCGTTTACCACGACAGGGTTAGGCGCGACGATGACGGCGACTCGCTCCTGATCGCGACGGCGACTTTGACCGGCAGTCGTGACCTGACTCCAATTCGTCAGTTAAACTTGAGTTTGATCGGGGGAAAAGCCAAGCTTCATTTAGCTGTTAAAGTGCAGTTTAAGCTGCTGTCAAAGTTCAGTTTGATCCCGGAAATAAGCCAAATGGTCGGGTAGTTAGCTGATGTCCAAGTTCAGTTTGATGTAAAGCTAGAAATACTGATAAACCTTAAGGCCTAGTTTGGCAACACAATTTTTCAAAGACCATCACTACTGGAATCGCCTTACACGTCGAGTGTCATGGACACTCGGCAAAGGGCCAATAACCGCCGGCAAAGCCCACCCGGCGTACACCTTTCAGGCAAACAGGAATTTGCCGAGAGTCAGGGCACAGACACTTGGCAAAGAGTTTGCCGAGAGCCAAACAGTACCACCCGGCAATATAAAGTGACTTTCACGTCGGCTGGTTCCGTTAGCTATTTCCCAAGAGTGGCTCTCGGCAAAACCGCCACAGCCAACTGCCAGCGCATGCCTCTTTGCCGAGAACAGCTCTCGGCAAAGATCGGTTCCCAGACCACTTTCTATAGATTCCCCCCGGATCCCTGCCGCAAAAATACATATACAATACACAAACATGCATTTCAAGTCTCAATGTCTAACAACAAACTCACATAACCATTATATAAAATAGTTCACACGAACTTCTTTTGAAATCACAAGGTAGCATGATAAAAGCAACACCACAATTATGAATGCATTTCCACTGAACCCATCACACGCACTTCTCAATGTCAATGCATTTCTACGTGCGACCACATGATAAAAGCAACACCACACTTATCACAAACTGAAAAAGAATTATCAAGTTCTTCCATCCACTAAACCCGATAAGCAATTTCTGGCTAGCACATCCACTGAACCCAGTAATTCAGATTTTCTCTTCTGCTTAAGCACATACTTATCGTAATGATACTCTGCCTTCTTTCTGCTATTGAACGAGTCGTGGGAGCTGCCTTCGTAGTAAATCACTTGTTCATTGCATTCAGACCATGAATCGTAGACTCCTGGACATCTACCTCTATACACCACATACCACTTCATCTACAAAGATAGAGAGAAAAAGGCAAAGAAGGAATGCAAGGTTAAAAATAGCACATCATACATAATCCACGTAAGCGTTCATCACTCAAACAATCAAAAGCATCGCAAGTGGTAATCTAAGTAGTCCATATCAGCACCTACATGACTATATCACTAAATCAATGCCAAACTATCTAGGTGGACTACTCGGAGGTGTAGTCGGTGAAACCGGTGATCGTGGAGTCAGAGCTCGTCAGGGCATCCCCCACGGTGGAGGATCAAGCGTCGTCGGGAATGTACGTCGGTGGACTCAATGGCATCGCACCGTCACACTCCTTACGTGGTGGGTCCTTCTTCTCCTTAGCTGGCGGATTCTTCTTGGCCAGATCCTCGAAATACTTTACATCTTTCTCTGTGTCCAATTGAAACTTTGATCTCATAAGTACAATGTGAGTGTTAGCAATTGTGAATGACTAAAAGATGATTGAGTATGTGGATTTCCTAGACAAGCTCTTATATTGACTCTTTCCGATGTTATGATAAATTGCAATTGCTTCAATGACTGAGATCATAGTTTGTTGGTTTCCAATAAAGTTTTTGATTTATACTTTACTGTGACGCCCCCGATTTGACCGTACACTAATCATGCACGCAAATGTGTACGATCACGATCAGGGACTCACGGGAAGATATCACAACACAACTCTACAACATAAATAAGTCATACAAGCATTATAATACAAGCCAGGGGCCTCGAGGGCTCGAATACAATTGCTCGATCATAGACGAGTCAGCGGAAGCAACAATATCTGAGTACAGACATAAGTTAAACAAGTTTGCCTTAAGAAGGCTAGCACAAAAGTAGCAACGATCGAAAAGGCAAGGCCTCCTGCCTGGGACCTCCTAACTACTCCTGGTCGTCGTCAGCGGCCTGCACGTAGTAGTAGGCACCTCCAGTGTCGTAGGTGTCGTCGTCGACGGTGGCGTCTGGCTCCTGAACTCCAGCATCTGGTTGCGACAATCAGATAGAAAGGAAAGGGGGAAAAGAGGGAGAGAAGCAACCGTGAGTACTCATCCAAAGTACTCGCAAGCAAGGAGCTACACTACATATGCATGGGTATATGTGTAAAGGGGCATATCAGTGGACTGAACTGCAGAATGCCAGAATAAGAGGGGGATAGCTAGTCCTGTCGAAGACTACGCTTCTGGACATCTCCATCTTGCAGCATGTAGAAGAGAGTAGATTGAAGTCCTCCAAGTAGCATCGCATAGCATAATCCTACCCGGCAATCCCCTCCTCGTCGCCCTGTTAGAGAGCGATCACCGGGTTGTATCTGGCACTTGGAAGGGTGTATTTTATTCAGTATCCAGTTCTAGTTGTCATAAGCTCAAGGTACAACTCCAGGTCGTCCTTTTACCGAGGGACACGGCTATTCGAATAGATAAACTTCCCTGCAGGGGTGCACCACATAACCCAACACGCTCGATCCCATTTGGCCGGACACACTTTTCTGGGTCATGCCCGGCCTCGTAAGATCAACACGTCGCAGCCCCACCTAGGCTCAACAGAGAGGTCAGCACGCCGGTCTAAACCTATGCGCGCAGGGGTCTGGGCCCATCGCCCTATGCACACCTGCACGTTGCGTACGCGGCCGGAAGCAGACCTAGCCCCCTTAATACAAGCGCGAGCTTACGGTCCAATGCGGCGCGCGCCACTCAGTTGCTGACGTCAAAAGAGCTTCGGCTGATACCACGACGTCGGGATACCCATAACTACTCCCACGTAGATGGTTAGTGCGTATAGACCAAATGGCCAGACTCAGATCAAATACCAAGATCTCGTTAAGCGTGTTAAGTAACCGCGAACGCCGACCAGGGCCAGGCCCACCTCTCACCTAGGCGGTCTCAACCTGCCCTGTCGCTCCGCCACAAAGATCCACTCGCGGGTACTCCTACGAGCCGCCCCGACTTTAGTCATCACATGTGTCATGTATATAGTATATAAGTATATACCCGTGATCACCGCCCAGGTGATCACGGCCCGATAGTATAGCACAGCAGACGGACAAGAATGTAGGGCCACTGATGGAAATCTAGCATCCTAGACTAAGCATGTAGGATTGCAGGTAAAGGTAACAACAATAGTAGCAAGGATAGGCTATGCATCAGAATAGGATATCGGAAAGCAGTAACATGCTACATTAATCTAATGCAAGCAGTATAGAGAAGTATAGGCGATATCTGGTGATCAAGGGGGGGGGGGCTTGCCTGGTTGCTCTGGCAAGTAGGAGGGGTCTTCGACTCCGCAGTCGAACTGGGCAGCATCAGTGTCGGTCTCGTAGTCTACCGGAGAGAAGAGGGGGAAGAAACAGTAAATACAATGCAAACATAAGCATGACGATGCGTGACATGACAATGAGCGGTGCTAGGGGTGTCCTAACGCGACAGTAGGTGGTACCGGTGAAGGGGGGGAACATCCGGGAGGTATTCCCGATGTTTCGCGTTTTCGGACAGACGGACCGGAGGGGTAAAGTTGCTAGTTCGATAGGTTAGGGAGGTGTGGTGGATGAACGGACTACGTATTCGGATTCGTCTCGTCGTTCTGAGCAACTTTCATATAGAAAACATTTTCATCCGAGTTACGGTTTAAAAGATATGAATTTTCAAAGTTTATTTGAATTTCTGGAATTATTTATATTAAGCAAAATGAATTATGACGTCAGCATGAGGCAATGCTGACGTCAGCAGGTCAACAGGTCGGCTGACCAGTCAAACCAGATAGGTGGGTCCAGTGGGACCCACATGTCAGCCTCTGTTAGTCTAATATTAATTTAAACTAAACTAACAGTGTAATTAGAGGGGTGGGCCCCATATGTCAGTGAGTGATTAGTTAATCTGATTTTTTTATTTATAAAACATTTTTCTTTTTCTTTTTTTAATTTTTGCGGCGGGGCCCGCATGTCAGTGACTGGGCCTGCCCAGTCAGCAGTTGACTGGGTCAACCCAGTCAACTGGGGCCCGTGGGGGCCACTGGCAGGGGCTTTGGGGTGGCCCCAGGCCAGCCACGTCGGCGGCCGGCGCCGGAGCGGCTCCGGCGAGCCAAACGCGGCGGCGCGGCTCGGGAGGGACGCGGGTTTCACGTACAGGGGGTCTGCGGGGGCGTGGCTGGGCGCGTTCGACGCGGCTCGGCGTCGCGCGTCCAACGGCGGTGGTCGGAGGGGCTGGAACGGGCGGGGGCGAGCGCTACGAGCTCGCCGGCGGCGAGGTGCTACGGGCTGGGGGCGGGTGCTGCGTTTAGAGCGCGCGAGCGGCCGAACTATCTAGCTAGGCGGGTGCGGCACGACGCGGTCGAGCTAGCGGGCCTACGCCCGTGACCATTTGGTCACCGGAGACCCGCCGGCGGCGAGCTCCACGGCGCGGCGTTCGGGCGCGCGTGGGGGAGCAGCTAGGGAACGCGGGCGAGCTAACGGAGAGGGGGAGGAGAAGCGGGAGCTCACAGCGGAGCCGTAGGGAGTGGCAGTGAGCTCGGGGAGGGCGCGGGGTAGCCGGAATCGGCGATGAACGACGGCGGCCGAAGGTTGAAGACGAGCTCGGGGAGGTCGGTGTAGAGGCGCTCGGCTCGTTCCCGATGGCGTAGTCGACGTAGTCGACGGCGGGGAGTCGTTCGGGCACGTCGTCGGGGCGATCGGGGCACGGTGGCCGCGGGAACGACGGTGAACGGCGGCGAGCGCGCTCGGGCAGAGGGGATCGAAGGGGAGAGGGAGGTGGATCTGACGGGTGGGGGGGGAGGCGCAGAGGCCGAGAGGGAGCGGGGGGCGAGTGGGAGAGAGGCCCGAGGAGGCGGGGGGAGCTGGCGCCCTTATCCTCCCCGTCGCCGGCGAGGGGGTGCGGCGGGGACGGCCACTGTTCGACCCCGGTCGGGGGAACAGGGAAGGGGGCGAGGGGGAGAGTGGGCTGGGCCGGGGGGTCGGGGGTCGGCGGCCCAGTTTGGGCCACGGATGCAGTGGGGGAACGGGCCTTCTCCTTTTTTTTCCTTTTCTTTGTCTGTTCTGTTTTCTGTTTTCTTTTTATTTGTTTATTTTCTTTTCTGTTTTATTTCATTTAAGAGTATTTAGGTATTTTATAAAAATGTGTTTTCTCCACCATAATTACCAGTGTATTCTTTGGCACCCACTGAACATTTTAGTTTAAGTTTTTGAAAACTTTTATTTTCCACTTTTAAATTTAATTGAAGTTTGAACTAGGAGTTTGAAAGGAATGTGATTCAAAAGTGATCAAGCCCTGTTTAGCAACATGATTAGCTTAATCACAGGGAGTTACTGTAGCATGATTCTCAGGGTGTTACATTTACCTTGTGAATGAATTGTCACTTTAGCATGAGAAATTATATGACAATATATTGTTGTTCTAAAGATGATCATGATGCCTTCATGTCCGTATTTTATTTTATCGACACCTCTATCTCTAAACATGTGGACATGATTATCGATTTCGGCTTTTGCTTGAGGACAAGCGAGGTCTAAGCTTGGGGGAGTTGATACGTCCATTTTGCATCATGCCTTTATATCAATATTTATTGCATTATGAACTGTTATTTCATATTATGGTACAATACTTATGCCTTTTTCTCTCTTATTTTACGAGATTTACATGAAGAGGGAGAATGCTGGCAGCTGGATTTCTGGACCAGAAAGGAGCAAATCTGAGAGACCTATTCTGCACAACTCCAAAAGTCCTGCAAATTTATGAAGAATTATTTTGGAATATATTAAAAATATTGGGAGAAGAAATACCAGAGGGGGACCCACCAGGTGGCCACAAGCCTGGGGGCGCCCTACCCCCTGGGCGCGCCTCCAGGGCTTGTGGGCCCCTGGCAGGTCTCCGGTGCCCATCTTCTGCTATATGGTGTCTTCTGACCTGGAAAAAATCATAAGAGAGCTTTCGGGACTTGGGAAGAACCAATCTAGGGCTCCGGAGAAGCTGTTCTGCCGGGGAAACTTCCCTCCCGGATGGGGAAATCGAAGCCATCGTCATCACCAACGATCCTCTCATCGAGAGGGGGTCAATCTCCATCAACATCTTCACCAGCACCATCTCCTCTCCAAACCCTAGTTCATCCCTTGTCTCCGATCTTTGTCTCAAAACCTCATATTGGTACATGTGGGTTGCTAGTAGTGTTGAGTACTCCTTGTAGTTGATGCTAGTTGGTTTATTTGGTGGAAGATCATATGTTCAGATCCTTAATGATAATTATTACTCCTCTAATTATGAACATGAATATGCTTTGTGAGTAGTTACGTTTGTTCCTGAGGACATGGGAGAAGTCTTGTTATAAGTAATCATGTGAATTTGGTATTCGTTCGATATTTTGATGAGATGTATGTTGTCTTTCTTCTAGTGGTGTTATGTGAATGTCGACTACATGACACTTCACCATGATTTGGGCCTAGGGGAAGGCATTGGGAAGTAATAAGTAGATGATGGGTTGCTAGAGTGAAAGAAGCTTAAACCCTAGTTTATGGCATTGCTTTGTAAGGGGCTGATTTGGATCCATATGTTTCATGCTATGGTCAGATTTATCTTAATTCTTCTTTCGTAGTTGCAGATGCTTGCGAGAGGGGTTAATCATAAGTGGGAGGCTTGTCGAAGTAAGGACAGCACCCAAGCACTGGTCCACCCACATATCAAATTATCAAAGTAACGAACGTGAATCATATGAGCATGATGAAAACTAACTTGACAGTAATTCCGATGTGTCCTCGGGAGCGCTTTGTTTTATATAAGAGTTCGTCCAGGCTTGTCCTTTGCTATAAAAAGGATTGGGCCACCTTGCTGCACCTTTGCTACACTTGTTAGTTGTTACCCGTTACGAATTATCTTATCACAAAACTATCTGTTACCGATAATTTCAGTGCTTGCGGAGAATACCTTGCTGAAAACCGCTTGTCATTTCCTTCTGCTCCTCGTTGGGTTCGACACTCTTACTTATCGAAAGGACTACGATAGATCCCCTATACTTATGGGTCATCAAGGCCCATCAGCAGAATCCTCCTGCCCCTCAGCTGTCTCTGTCGCGTCAGCGGACTCCGCCGCCTCTGCAACGGCAGAACAGAGGCGCCGCCGCTCCGACGGCTAGCAGTACAAAAGAGAGGAAATTTAGAGCTGGTCCAAGCCTCAAGGCTCCTCCAAAGTTACCATATGAGAGGACTGACGAGGAAACCAAGGACATCGTGCCTTCTGAAATGAAGGCCCATTTTGAACGGAAACGTCCGCCTCCAAGGGAAAAAATAGATCCGGTGAACGAAGCGCTCTCTGTGTGCCCTTAGGCGACCACCACTGCCTCCGCTATCACACTATGACGCTGTATTGCAAAGATATTTGATGAAGCGCAGTGGTCGGAAAGTACTAGAAATGCTGCAAGATGCAGTGGGAAAACAATTCCCCAACTCGGCGAACAGGAAAAGCAATCGTGCCCCCTGCTCGAGGTGTTTAGCGATATCGCTAATGTTCCGGAGGTAGCGGCTGGTACCACCCTTGGTGATTACTTACCTGATGATGTACAGTTCGAAATGGCTGAGGTAGTAGCGCCCTTTAGATACAAGCACGGGAAGCCTCTCGTCAAACCTAAGTAGCTCCGGCATCTATCAACGATGATGCGAAGATTGCATGACTGGTACTTGGAAACTTGCAAGGATGGGACCGACAGTATATTGCTAGGTATTAAAGATAAGCATGACTTCATTGGAGTTGACTTGTTGTACGTTGAATTTGAAGAACTATTTCAGTTATACAATCAAGACGCCCTCGACAAAACTCTCATGACTTGCTATTGTTTGTAAGTATTATTTTTGTAATCAAGTCTCTAGCTCAGCTCATTCATTGCATGTATAATTATCCTCACTATATTATGCAGATTGAAGATCGTCGAATGCAATAGAGGACAAATCTATGACATTGGGTTCATTAGCCCAAATACCATAAATGAATATACGGTACAAAAGAAGACCGACGAAACTAAGAAAAACTTGCTAAATGTGTTACTTCGACTTCAAAACATAAGGGAAATACTCCTTCCTTACAACTTCTTGTGAGTGTTAATTACTGTATTGTGCACATTTTGTTTCGCTTACTCAAGGTTAAGTGTAACTGATGAGTTATGCGTGCACAGGTTCCACTTTATTCTGCTATCCATTAAGCCTGAAGCCGGACTAGTAATTGTCTTGGACTCGAGACGTAAAGAGCAAAAGGAGTGGGCAGACATGAGTGAAATGCTCCAGAAGTAAGTTCAATCATTATCGCACCATATCGGCAACTTTCGTTCATTTCCTGATATCAAGTAATCATTTTCCTTATCGGGCAGGGTTTGGAAAAAGTTCATCAGCAAGGTACTGGGTGAATGGAAAAAGGAGTTGCGATTTACACACCCCAAAGTAAGTAGTACTAGCTAATTCTGCGCATCTCTCATTGATTCTAGTTTCAATACCATTTTCATGCTTGATTATCATTTTGATTGAACTCTATTCTCGTAAAGTGCTTGTGGCAAGCACCTGGGAATAATTTATGTGGATACTACGTTTGCGAGTTCATGCGCTACTCGACCTCTGAGCGGGGATTATCTGACCAACAATTTGAAGTACGTAAACAATATTCACAATTTTATCTTATTACCATCAATTGTGTTGAGTTTCATTCATAAATATCTATTGGACCCCTTCTTTAAATTATATCTGGGAGAAGCGGAACGAACTCCTACCAAATGATCGCATAAGAGCAATTCAAGAGGAATTGGTGGGATTCTTTGTTGACCACGTCATACCTAAAAAAGGAGAATACCATCAGGAAATGCAATGGTGGGGGTTGTAAGAGATGTTATATTGTATATATTCATCAACGTGTAGTATATGTAGTAGCATAGAATAGATATACGAAAACTCGTTGTTCGACCAACAAGCACGGAGAAGGAGAGGTCACTTCTCTCTATATATTGATCATGACGATGTTGTGTAATTAATGGTTCCTGCATTCCTTACTAGCTAGCGTCGAGTTCTCTCTATATGTAGTAGCTAGCGTCGACCAGGCACAGAGAAAGAGAGGTCACTTCTCTCTATATGTAGTAGCTAGCTAACACAATATGAAACCCCTAAACCCTCTGAAACCCTTAAACCCCTCCTTTAAAAAAAACCAAGTGCCTGGCAGCTGCTGACGCGTGGCTGCCTTTTAGTCCCGACCGGTGTTACCAACCGGGACTAAAGGTCCTCCTGCGTGGGCGCCCCACAACGGCCACGTGGAGACCCTTTTGTCCCGGTTCATAACACGACCGGGACTAAAGATGGTGGGCATTAGTCTCGATCGTTTTGTCCCGGTTGCAGAACCGGGACTAAAGGCCTTCTAGAACCGGGACTAAAGCCCTGTTTTCTACTAGTGTCATGTCCCCGTTTGGGGCCGTTTTGTTTTGCCACAAAGGTGGCCATTGGACGTCCAGAGTGGCATCAGGGCCACCCATGACTTAGCCCAAAGTGGAGTTGGTCAGAGTGGTTGGGAGAGTGTCATGCAATAGATCGGTTTCGTCGGAACGCCGTTAGTCCACCCGTATGGGAGCACGAGGCCATCGGTTCTGTGGTGTGGGTACAGTGTGCTATCCTCTACAGAGTGTTGATGTCTACTACGTAACCTTTTCTTGTAGACTTGTGTTGGGCCTCCAAGCGCAGAGTTTTGTAGGACAGTAGAAAATTTCCCTCAAGTGGATGACCTAAGGTTTATCAATCCGTGGGAGGCGTAGGATGAAGATGGTCTCTCTCAAACAACCCCGCAACCAAATAACAAAGAGTCTCTTTTGTCCCCAACACACCCAATACAATGATAAATTGTATAGGTGCACTAGTTCGGCGAAGAGATGGTGATACAAGTGTAATATGGATGGTAGATATAGGTTTTTGTAATCATAAAAATATAAAAAAACAGCAAGGTAACTAGTAACAAAAGTGAGCAAAAACGGTATTGCAATGATTGGAAACAAGGCTAGGGTTCATAATTTCACTAGTGCAAGTTCTCTCAACAATGATAACATAATTAGATCATATGGAAATCCCTCAACGTGCGACAAAAGTCACTCCAAAGTTCCTATCGCTGAGAACATAAGATGAAATTGCTTGTAGGGTACGAAACCACCTCAAAGTTATTCTTTTCGATCAATCCATTAAGCTATTCCTATAAGTGTCACAAATATCCCTAGAGTTCATAGTAAAATAACACCATATGACACACATCAATCAACCCTAATGTCACATAGATACTCCAATGTCACCACAAGTATCCGTGGGTCAATTATACGATATGCATCAAACAACTTCAAATTCATAATATTCAGTCCAACGTAAAGAACCTCAAAGAGTGCCCCAAGATTTCTACCGGAGAAACAAGGACCAAAACATGCATCAACCCCTATGCATAGATTACCCCAATGTCACCTCAGGAATCCGTGAGTTGAGTGCGAAAACATACATCAAGTGAATCAATAGAATAGCCCATTGTCACCACGGGTATCCCACGCAAAACATACATCAAGTGTTCTCAAATCCATAATAGTACTCAATCTGATAATAGTGAAACCTCAAAGGTAAAACTCAATTCATAAAAAGAAGGTAGAGGGGGAGAAACATCATATGATGCACCTACAGTAGCAAAGCTCACGGTACATCAAGATCCTACCAAATCAAGAACACGAGAGATAGGGATCAAACACATAGCTACTGGTACATACCCTCAGCCCCAAGGGTGAACTACTCCCTCATCATCATGGAGAGCGCTGGGATGATGAAGATGGCCACTGGTGATGGTTTCCCCCTCCGGCAGGTTGCCGGAACGGGCTCCCGATAGTTTTTTCGTGGCTACAGAGGCTTGCGGCGGCGGAACTCCCGATCTAGGTTTATTTCTGGGGGGGTTCTATATTTATAGGAATTTTTGGCGTCGGTTTCACGTCAGGGGAGTCCACGAGTCAGTGACAAGGCAGGGGGCATGCCCTAGGGGGTGGGCGCGCCCTCCACCCTTGTCGTTGACTCGGGACTCTTTCGGCCGAACTCTTGTGCTTCGGGGGCTTCTTTTGGTCCATCAAAAATCACCGTAAATTTTCAGCTCGTTTGGACTCCGTTTGGTATTCCTTTTCTGTGAACTCAGAAACAAGGAAAAAATAGAAACTCGCACTGGGCTCTAGGTTAATAGGTTAGTATGAAAAAATAATATTAAAATATCATATAAATGCGTATAAAACATCCAAGATTGATAATATAATAGCATGGAACAATCAAAAATTATAGATACGTTGGAGACGTATCAAGCATCCCCAAGCTTAATTCCTCCTCGTCCTTGAGTAGGTAAATGATAAAAACAGAATTTTTTATGTGGAATGCTACTTAAAATATTTATCAATGTAATCTTCTCTATCGTGGCATGAATGTTCAGATCCATAAGATTCAAAACAAAATTTTATTATTTACATAAAAGATAATAATACTTCAAGCATACTAATAAAGCAATCATGTCTTCTCAAAATAACATGGCCAAATAAAGTTATCCCTACAAAATCATATAGTCTGGCTATGCTCCATCTTCATCACACAAAATACTCAAATCATGCACAACCCCGATGACAAGCCAATCAATTGTTTTATACTTTTGATGTTCTCAAACCTTTTCAACTTTCACGCAATACATGAGCGTGAGCCATGGACATAGCACTATAGGTGGAATAGAATATGGTGGTTGTGGAGAAGACAAAAAGAAGGAGATAATCTCACATCAACTAGGCGTATCAACGGGCTATGGAGATGCCCATCAATAGATATGAATGTGAGTGAGTAGGGATTGCCATGCAACGGATGCACTAGAGCTATAAGTTTATGAAAGCTCAAAAGAAAACTAAGTGGGTGTGCATCCAACTTGCTTGCTCACGAAGACCTAGGGCAATTTGAGGAAGCCCATCGTTGGAATATACAAGACAAGTTCTACAATGAAAAATTCCCGCTAGTATATGAAAGTGACAACATAGGAGACTCTCTATCATGAAGATCATGGTGCTACTTTGAAGCACAAGTGTGGAAAAAGGATAGTAACATTGCCCCTTCTCTCTTTTCTCTCATTTTTTTGCATGGGCTCTTTCGCCTCTTTTTTCGTCTGGAGTCTCATCCCGACTTGTGGGGGAATCATAGTCTCCTTCATCCTTTCCTCACATGGGACAATGCTCTAATAATGATGATCATCACACTTTTACTTACTTTACAACTCAAGAATTACAACTCGATACTTAGAACAAAATATGACTCTATATGAATGCCTCCGGTGGTGTACCGGGATGTGCAATGATCAAGAGTGACATGTATAAAAAATTATGAACGGTGGCTTTGCCACAAATACTATGTCAATGCTACTTGTTGAGCTTGTGTTGGTTTTTCCCTTGAAGAGGAAAGGGTGATGCAGCAAACTAGAGATAAGTATTTCCCTCAGTTTGAGAACCAAGGTATCAACCCAGTAGGAGACAACGCACAAATCACCTAATACCTGCACAAACAATCAAACAACTTGCACCCAACGCGATAAAGGGGTTGTCAATCCCTTCACGTTTACTTGCAAAAGTGATATCTGGTAGTGATAGATAAATGATAAAATAAATATTTTTGGTATTTTTGGTTTATAGATCGTGTCGGCGTTCTGGGAACGGGGGTCCCCAGACTGGCCTGTACAGCCCATGTTCACCAACAAGGCATTCAAGACCCTCGCGAGGGGACAAGCCTCGCGAGGAGGATGACGCAAGACCTCCTCAAGAGCGGCCTCACCAGGTTGGCTCGCGAGGGGCGGAGAGATCAAGGCAAGGCAAACCTCACGAGGTTCTCGTGACGTGAGCCGTGATGACCTAGACCAGGAGGGCGCCAGCGCGCACAGTGTCCTTGTTTCCTCTTTGGTGAAAAGGGGGCAAGCGCAGGCGCGGAGTACCGAGGCATCAAGCAAAGGTTTCCATATCAGTGCAACGAGACCAAGACCAGCAGGATGGCAAGACGGAGGTCACCATGGAGCCCAAGACGGCGTCACCACCAGAGCCTTTTGTAGGCGAAGACTGCTTTTGTCAGGATAAGCTCTACTAGCTGTCCCCTTTCAAATTGGCCGTTGTTGGCTCCCTTCTCCCTCAATATTTGGGGAGAGGACCAGGGCCTCTATAAATAGGACTAGCCACCATAGTAGGAGGCATCGAATCCTCACCCACACAAGTTAGCCAGGCACAAGAACACCTCACCTCAGGAGGCTCTTCTCCCCTTGTACTGTTCATCCTCGGCCCGAGAGGCAATCCACCACCACCACACTGGAGTAGGGTATTACACCACAACGGTGGCCTGAACTAGTATAAACCTTGTGTCCCTTGTGTTGCGAGTTCGTCGAGTTAGCCTGTTAAATCTTAGCGAAGCTAGGACGTGGATCGGTAGGAGGAGATCTTCGTGCGCACCACAGAGTTTGAACCTTGAGGGTTTTGCCAAAACCCGTGATCCGACATTTGGCGCGCCAGGTAGGGGTGCGCCGTAGCCTTCCTTCCGTCGATCTACGCTCCGCCACCACCGCGCTCCACCCTCACGTAGGAGCCTCACTCCCGGCTCTGACGGCTGGCGCCAACGACGGGGCCAGGGGCTCGGAGCCCTGGCCCCCGCCTTGCGGCAGGTGAAGTGGCCGCCCAAGTTCAAGCCGGAGATGCCGCTGTTGGTGTCAAAACCGGCGGATCTCGGGTAGGGGGTCCCAAACTATGCGTCTAAGGCGGATGGTAACAGGAGGCGTGGGACACAATGTTTACCCAGGTTCGGGCCCTCTCGATGGAGGTAATACCCTACTTCCTGCTTGATTGATCTTGATGATATGAGTATTACAAGAGTTGATCTACCACGACATCATTGAGGGTAAACCCTACAAGCTAGCCTATGATTATGATTGTTGTTGTCCTACGGACTAAACCCTCCGGTTTATATAGACACCGGAGGGGGCTAGGGTTACACAGAGTCGGTTACAAGGGAGGAGATCTACATATCCGAATTGCCAAGCTTGCCTTCCACGCAAAGGAGAGTCCCACCCGGACATGGGACAAAGTCTTCAATCTTGTATCTTCATAGTCCAACAGTCCGGCCAAAGTATATAGTCCGGCTGTCCGAGGACTCCCTAATCCAGGACTCCCTCAGTAGCCCCTGAACCAGGCTTCAATGACGATGAGTCCGGCGCGCAGATTGTCTTCGGCATTGCAAGGCGGGTTCTTCTCCAAATCCTAAGTACCTGTCGAGTAGTGTCCGGCTTCCCATGAATGTTGCACTCCTCGGCTTCTGCGCCTAATAATGGCTATCTTCCACGTGTCGAGCGAATGCGAGAAGTCGGGGCATTTTTACATTTGCCACCCTAACCATGTGAGTAAATCGTCTATTTAAAGAGTCAGGGATCCTCAGATCCAGATCACACCATCCTCCCACAGCGAGTATCTATCGGAGCACGCCCGGAAAAGCCCATCCCATCATGGCCGGCCATCGCAGCTCCTCCTCTCGCTCCCGTAGCACTAAGCCAGGCAATTGGGAGAAGTGTTTTGTCCCCCACAGCCAATTAGTAGAGTTACAGACCCAGGGGTTTCTCCCTCCTGCGTATATGGTCCCCGTCCGAGCCGGACTAGCCACTTACAATGGCGGGGAGCAAGCGGAGAGCTTTCCCAACCCATCCATGGGGGAGCGGGTATGCCTTGTCCCTTACTTATTGAGGGGACTCGGATTTCCGATCCATCCGTTCCTCCGCGGGCTCCTGGAGTTCTACGGCCTCCAGCTCCATAATTTTACTCCCGCCTCCATATTACACATTGCGGGCTACGTCGCCTTTTGCGAGCTGTTTCTAGGCTGCGAAGCTGATTTCGAGCTATGGAACAGGCTATTCTGCCTCATACCCCGTACACAGGAGGGGTCAATATATCAAGTGGGCAGAGCCGAAATATGGCGCATCGCCGGGACCGGATACCTGTCCGGTACTCCGAAAAAGACATCCGAAGACTGGCGTTCGGAGTGGTTTTATATGGAGGACGTCCCTCTTCTGGACCCTATTCGAACGGGCCTTCCTAAGTTTAACAACGCCCCTTTGAAGAAACGCCGCAGCTGGCGTAGTGGGAGCCCCCAGGAGGAAGATAACAGAGAGGTCATTTACTTGATGGGCAGGATAAAAACGCTGGCCAAATCAGGACTGACAATAATCGAGGTTATGTCAATATGTATAATGCGGGGGGTGCAGCCACTTCAGTATCGGGTAAAACCCATGTGGCACTTCAATGGAGAAGACGATACCACCCGCTGCGGCCGTAAAGGTCCGGACTCCACCGCTGCTCTAGCGAAAATACTGTCCGATTTGTACAAAGGAGAGGAAGAGGAGTTCATCCGCATTAAGCCACGGGATGGATTCTCCATGTACAACCCTCCAAACTGGGTGAGCTGCTACTTTTTACTCCAGACCTTCCTGCATTCTTCGTCATAAATATTTACCTTGCTATTTGATAGTAGGAACTGCGAAAGGCCGTGAGGGAGATCCACAGCCCGTCTCCACAGCCAGAGGACCCTGACAGGGCCCTCGACCCCGTACTCGAAGAAGATCCGGACATATTTGTGGAGCTTATCGACGGGACGTTCTATCAGTTAAGCTGCGATGGTGCCTTGGTGGCCATCATAGCCGATTATCCTGGACTGCTCCCTGCATCGCATGTAAGTAAAACCGGAGTCCCAACTTCCGAGAAGGATCCCTTTTTTGCACTTCACCCACCGCACACATATGGTGTCTTATAGGGAAGGCCCTCGGGACGCCACGCCGAACCCGCGGTGACTCACCAACAAGGGGCACCGAAGCCGGGTAGGCTTAAAAGGAAGGCGGTCAGGACTGAGATGCCGTCGCAGAGGTATGAAAAGGAACCCTGCTCCGTGGTTGTCGTCTTTAAGATATAATAATGTCCATGGTTCCTGGCAGGAAAAACGCTCGCCGGACCATATCCGGAGAGCCTGCCGGCCATGCCTCCACCAGCCGGGCTCCAGAGTCGGACTTAGGGGCAGATGCTAACGTGGGGACAACACCGGATGTTCCTCCTATAGAGGATGCGGATAGGCTGTCCGCTACGAATTCCGAAGTGGAGAGTGCCATGAATCATAGGCATCGCTGAGCCGTTCTCCGCGACCCTGGTTTCTCTGAAGAGGCGTTCGATGCCTTCAACTCAGGAGACGCGTACATCCGAGCTGCTCAAAATGGTCTTGCCAGAGCTACGGACCAGTATGTAAAGGATATACGGGTAAGAAAATCTGATAATTATGTATATCAGTAGCCCCTGAGACTTGAAACAGTTGGCACAACTGATTTAAGGATCATTATTTGCGTAGGTTCTTACGAAGAAGAATACCCAGTTGTCTCAAGAGCTGGAGGAGTGCAAAGCCCAGCTACGGGCCGCAGTTGCCGCAATGGAGGAGTCCAAGAAGGCCCCATCTGGTAACACTTGTTCCTATCGAAAAGAATGACATATACCAGTTAGTATTCGGCATGCATGCAAATCTAACAGAGATTCTGCAAATGATCCCGGAGTGAATCCGAAGGTCGTGCGAGTGGATGAGCAACATGCTCAACGATAGCTAGAGGCTGGCGAGTGCGTGCTTATGCAGGTTAGGAGGGAGAAAAACGATCTCTAAGATGCCAATACCCGGCTGGGTGTTGAACTGAAGGATGTTCGGGCCCAGCTAGCTGACTTCGTAAAGAAGAATAAGGAGCTTTGACGCGGCATTTTTAGTAAGTGCTTGAATGAACTTTTATAGAGTTCGGCGAAGAAACCGGCTAACAGAATTATATCTGTAGGTATGCAGACGGGTCGTCCGGAGAGGAGATGCCCGGGTCTGCGAGTGATCTTCTGCCAGAGCTCTCACAACTACATGAACAAGTTCGGCAGGTGATGCAGGGCATTGCCCAGGCCTTGTGGCCATCCGCCTCCCTGCCAAGAGGCATGGGGGAGCTCGTAGAGATGCTCAAGGGAGCGCGGCGGCGCTTCCGATTATGGAAGATATCTGCCTGCCGACAAGGTGCAAGGGAAGCCTGGGCCATGGTGAAGACTCGATATACCAAGGCTGACCCGAACCACATGGCTGAGGTCGGACCTGTGGGGTCTGATGGGAAAGAGATCCCCGTCAGTTTGGTGTATGACCAGGTAAAATTAGCCGCAAAGTATTCCCAACAGGATTGTAGGCTAGACAACCTGTTGGATGGTATAGGAGAAGAATTTAGTCAGTCTAAGTGACTGTGTACTTCAAGTGACATATATTGTCCCTAGCCGGATTGTAAATCATTTGTCATGGCGGACCTTTTCGCTTCAACCTCCGGACTCGATAGTCCGGAGTGTATCCGAATACCCGCTCAGTTATGTAAAAACCGGGGTACGCGTGGAAACCAGGCGTAGGGGTCATAAGTGCTTGAACAGGCAAGTACCCAACTAGCTATGTTATATTACATGGATAGTAAGAAACATCTTCCAGGGAGAATAGTTCCGTTAAGGATTCCTTTCCCTGGGTACGCATGCATTAATGTGCATGTCCGAACTGTGAAAAGAGACGCAGGATATAAACATCTGGGGGCATGTATTGTAATAAGTAAAAGTCATCTTTTGCTCACCGACCGAATATTCCCTTAAGAACGCTAGCTTTCGGCTTCACCCAGTCTGAGGTACACATCCGGCTGACCCGGCAGTAACAATCACAGAGGTGCTCCCCTTATGCCCTAGCCGAATTAACGGGAATGTAGGGCATAAACACAAGAGCCAGGCAACCCAGCTTGGCCAAAACTTAAGTCATATCGATGAAAATAATGGCGAAGAAAAGGTACATGTGGAAAAGTAACACATGTGCAGGGGGCATAGAGCCCCGAACATAATTATATTAAGCTTCTGTATAAGAAGCCCCCAGGTATAATGAGCACGCCTGGCGCGTCAAGATTGTGTAGTCAAGACACATTTTAACCTTTTAAGGCCGTGAAGAAAAAGGGAAGAAAGAAAGAAAGAAAGAAAGATAGCGGATATGTATATATTAAAAAAGGGACGGAGGTAAGGAGACAAACACAGAGTCCGGCACTAGGCGTAGAACCTTCGGAGTCTGGCTGCATTCCATGGGTTTTGCTCGAGTCGATTGTCCGATGCATCCCGCAGACGGTACGCTCCACCGGTTAGAACTTTGTCAATAACGAAGGGACCTTCCCATTTGGGCTTGAGCTTGTCCTTTTTCTTCTCTGGTAGGCGTAGAACGAGTTCGCCAACGTTATAAGTTTTGGCCCGTACTTCTCTGCTTTGATACCGTCGAGCATGTTGCTGATAGAATGTGGAGCGGGCTTTTGCCACGTCACGCTCCTCCTCCAGGGCATCCAAACTGTCCTGCCGATCAAGCTCGGCTTCTTTCTCTTTGGACATGCGCACTCGAGGTGAGTCATGAATGATGTCACAGGGCAATACCGCCTCTGCGCCGTACACCATAAAAAACGGTGTGTATCCGGTAGTGCGATTTGGCATGGTCCGCAACCCCCATACTACGGAGTCGAGCTCCTTAACCCAGTGCGTATCTGATTCCTTCAAGGATCGCACTAATTTGGGTTTAATGCCACTCATAATAAGACCATTTGCTCGCACGACTTGACCGTTTGTTTGGGGGTGATAGACGGAGGCATAATCGAGCTTAATGCCCATGTTGCCGCACCAAGTTTTTACCTCGTCGGCTGTAAAGTTTGAGCCGTTATCGGTGATGATGTTGTGGGGGACACCGTAATGGTGTACAACCCCGGATATGAAGTCTATCACTGCTCCGGACTCGACCGTTTTAACTGGTTTGGCTTCTATCCATTTGGTGAATTTATCCACCATGACCAATAGGTTCTTTTTCTTATGGCTTCCTCCTTTAAGGGGTCCGACCATATCAAGCCCCCAGACCGCAAAGGGCCAAGTAATGGGGATTGTTTGGAGAGCGGTAGGTGGCATATGGCTTTGGTTTGCAAAAAGCTGGCAACCGACGCAACGTTGGATGAGGTCCTGTGCGTCTGCTCGGGCCATCGGCTAGTAAAAACCTGTACGGAAGGCCTTGCTTACAAGGGCCTGAGCTGCGGCGTGGTGGCCGCCATGTCCAGCATGAATTTCTGCCAAAAGTTGTCGTCCTTCCTCTTCGGAGATGCACCTTTGAAGTACTCCGGTAGCGCTTTTCTTATAAGCTCTCCCTCGTGGACCGTGTAGACTTTAGACCGCCACACAATGCGACATGCCTCGTTTGGGTCCTTAGGGAGTTCTTGCCTAGTTAGGTAAGCCAAGAAGGATTCTGTCCACGGGGCGATGACAGCCATAATCACGTGGGCCGAAGGTGTTATTTCGGTGGCAGAGCCTCCGATTATGTCAGAGTGTTCGGGATCTGGCGTTGTGGCCGGATCCGGACTGTTGTTGCCGGTCTCCCCTTCCCACACCGTGGATGGCTTAAACAGCCTTTCCAAGAAGATATTAGGTGGGACAGGGTCGCGCTTAGCGCCGATGCGGGCGAGGATATCCGCCGCTTGATTGTTTTCTCGGACCACATGGTGGAATTCGAGCCCCTCGAACCGAGCTGACATTTTGAGGATGGCGTTGCGGTAACCCGCCATTTTTGGGTCCTTGGGGTCAAAGTCTCCATTTATTTGAGATATTGCGAGGTTCGAATCCCCACGCACCTCTAGGCGTTAAATGCCCATGGAGACTGCCATCCGGAGACCATGCAACAGGGCCTCATATTTTGCTGCATTGTTGGAGTCTGTGTATAATATTTGGAGTACGTATTGAACTGTATCTGCGGTGGGGGATGTCAGGATGACGCCTGCCCCCAGACCAGCTAGCATCTTAGAGCCGTCAAAGTGCATGATCCAATTGGAGTATCTTTAGGGAGTTCGGCTTCTGTCCATTCGGCGATGAAATCAGCCAGTACTTGTGACATAATGGCTCGTCGTGGTTTGTATGTTATGTCGAACGGGAGGAGCTCAATAGCCCATTTAGCAATCCGGCCCGTGGCATCGCGGTTATTTATTATGTCGTTGAGTGGTACTTCAGAGGCCACCGTAATTGAACACTCTTGAAAGTAGTGTCGTAGTTTCCGGGATGCCATGAAGACCGCGTATGCTATCTTTTGATAATGTGGGTGCCGCGATTTGCATGGAATGAGGACAATGGATACGTAGTATACTGGCTTTCGAAGCGGGAACTTATGTCCGTCCGTCTCTCGTTCGACGACGAGCACTACGCTTACAACTTGGTGTGTTGCCGCTATATATAACAGCATTGGTTTGCCGATATTTGGCGCGGCCAAGATTGGGTTGCTGGCCAAGACGGCTTTTATTTCTTCCAATCCGGCCGTGGCCGCATCCGTCCACTCGAAGTGTTCGGTGCGTCGAAGAAGGCGGTAAAGAGGTAGTGCCTTTTCTTCCAATCGGGAGATAAAGCGGCTTAAGGCAGCCACGCATCCAGTTAATTTCTGGATTTGCTTGAGGTCTGTTGGGATAGCCAACTGTGACAGAGCTCGAATTTTAGCCGGATTTGCTTCAATTCCTCTATTGGAAACGATGAAGCCCAAGAGCTTTCCGGCGGGCACACCGAAAATGCATTTTTCCGGATTGAGCTTGATGTCATATGTTCGGAGATTGTCGAACGTGAGCCTCAAGTTGTCTATTAAGGATTCGACGTGTCTGGTTTTAATGACCACATCGTCCACATATGCCTCCACTGTTTTGCCAATTTGTGTTTCCAGGCATGTCTGAATCATGCGTTGATAGGTTGCACCGGCGTTTTTGAGCCCGAAAGGCATGGTGTTAAAATAGAAGGGGCCGTATGGAGTGATGAATGCCGTTGCGGCTTGATCGGACTCCGCCATCTTAATTTGATGGTATCCGGAGTATGCGTCGAGGAAACACAATGAGTCGTGTCCTGCGGTAGCGTCGATAATTTGATCGATGCGGGGGAGGGGGAAGGGATCCTTGGGGCAAGCCTTGTTAAGGTCCTTGAAATCGACACATAGGCGCCAGGATTTGTCCTTCTTTCGTACCATTACCAGGTTTGCTAGCCAGTCCGGATGTTTTATTTATCTAATGAATCCGGCCTCGAGTAACTTGGCTAGCTCCTCTCCCATGGCTTGTCGCTTAGGCTCTAAGAAACGCCGAAGAGTCTGCTTGACCTGCTTGTATCCCTTTAGAATGTTTTGGCTATGCTCGGCCAGCCTGCGTGGGATTCCTGGCATGTCTGAAGGATGCCAGGCGAAGATGTCCCAATTCTCGTGCAAGAACTCCCGCAGTGCGGCGTCTGTTGCGGGGTTCAGCTGTGCCCCGATGGATGCTGTTTTTGTAGGGTCCGTTGGGTGGACCTGGAATTTGACTATTTCGTCCGCTGGTTTAAAAGAGGTGGACTTGGGTATTTTGTCGAGTATCACATCGTCCCTATCCACTGTGGAGCGCAGCGCAGTTTGTTCTTCGGCCACAAGGGCTTCAGATAATGCCTCGAGGGCCAGTGCGGCGGTTTTATTTTTGACGCGGAGTGCTATGTCCGGATCACTAGCTAGAGTGATGATTCCATTGGACCCGGGCATTTTGAGCTTCATGTACCAGTAATGGGGTATAGCTTGGAAGATCGTGAATGCCTCCCGCCCTAAAAGGGCGTGGTATCCGCTACTGAACGGGGCCACCTGGAATGTGATTTTTCCGGCATGCCGAATACCACATCTAGTGTGATTTTTCCTGCACATCGTGCCTCCCGACTAGGGATGATTCCTCTGAAGGTCGTGCTGCTTTGCTCAATGCGGCTCTTGTCTATTTCCATTTTGCTAAGAGTCTCCTCGTAGATGAGGTTTAATCCGCTGCCACCATCCATGAGCACTTTAGTAAGCTGGAAGCCGTCCACAATTGGACTAAGGACCAAAGCGGCTGGTGCTCGGGCTGTTCGGAATTGAGGTTCGTCACTGGCATGGAAGGTTATGGCCGTATCGTTCCATGGATTTACTGCTGCAATGTGGCAGACTTCGGCAAGGCTCCGGAGTCCTCGCTTGCGCCTATTATTTGAGGCGAAGGTCTCGAAGACTGTCAATACTGTATTGTTATTTTCCACGGGATGGTGCTCTGTGGTATTGTTGATGAGGATATCCTCGCCGCTCTTGGCCACCTGCCGGAGTATCCAACATGCTCTAAGGCTGTGTGTTAGCATGGTATCCGGTGTACTGTGAATTTTGCATGGCCCATTGAGCCACTACAAGAAATATGTCAACTTGTGACCCTCACTATTGGCCGCTGAAAGGTCATTGTTTTTCATTTGCGACCTTTTTTTGACCAAAAACAGAAGGTCAAAAGCTGGCGGTCGTAAACTAAAATTAACGACCTTCTGTAAAAGGTCGTTGGTTCTTCGACCAAAATTTTGGTCACTAGCAGCCTCCCTAGACCACGTAGGATCTAGCGTGGCAAGCTGATGTGGATAAGAATCATCCCGGTCCAGTTCGGTGTTTTACATGGGTCGAGCCCAACAATTCAGCCTATTTGTGTTTTTTCTGTCTTTTTTTTATCAGGTTCATGGGCCAACCCAATATTGCAGCCTTTTTTATTGTTGGGTCGTGGCCTTCTTACCATCAATTGATTTTCTATTTTTATATCATTATATTTTAAAGCTGGTCCCACTAATCAGATGGGTCTCACTACTCATAATGCCATACACTGGTCCCACATGTCAAAAATTTCAAAATTGCTCACAGATTATATTCATAAGTGGGACATAAATTAGTCCACCTGGTAAAGTTTCCATTTCACATCTTTTTAACATACAAATAGCTATTCAACAGGACAAAATATAATTCATCAAATAACACTACAGTAGCCTTTTACAATCCGTTACAAAATTGCAATTTATAGTCTACTACAGAACCAAAAAACTCTTCCTAAGTAGGGCTTCGCTGCTTCGGACTTGGCTTCACGGCTTCACACTCAAAAAGATTAGGCCTGGAGCTACTGTAAAAGGGTGAACATAAAGGCAAAAAATTAGGCCTGAAGCTCCTGAAAAAGAGTGAGCATAAAAAGCTACCAGCTTAAATAAAGAAAAACAAGTAAGAAAAGCACATATATGTTGTCCCTGGAAGGCGAACGCATAGAACAACAAGAACAACAGGAAAATTGCACAAGAACAGAGCATAGAAGCAGATTAATTATATGGAACCAAAAACTGAATCATTGCAGATCAGATTACACAGGAACAGAATGTAGAAGCAGATATTGAAGCAAAAAACAAATCATTACGGAGCACATAATAATACATGAAGAGAAAGAAGCAACTATATAGGCCAAAACTGGACAAACCACAAACAACAGCACAACGGCAGAAGTAGCCCTATTTGCATCATGTTGAACAGCAGAAGCAGCCATATATACATGGCAAAGAAAGAACACTCGACATCGAACATCTGAAGACATGCATTGCAATGATTTCTAAGAACATCTAGCATACTAGTTTCCGCAAAGAGCATAAGCAAACATGATACAATATCATTTGCATCTCATCAACCAAATTATTCAAGCAGCACAACATGCACATGAACAAAGACAGGTTCTGGGTCCTGTTTGATTCACCTAGTTGATGAGGGCGGCAGAGCGGGAGACAAGCTCAATGTCGTTCCCATCGAGGATGATCTTATCCTTGACCTTCTCGGACTGCAGCTCCGCCAGATGCGGCAGCAACACCTCCGACAACCACAGCAACAGCAGCAGCACCAATAAGGACCTGCGTGATATTTCATATCATCATTACAGAAGAAAAAAATTAAGACACAAGCAATCATAATTTCTAACAACAACAATCATCATCAGTTAAGCACATAGTGAGCAAGAACAAACAATGAATCTTTCATCCATAGTATCTCCTATCAATTTCAATAGTGCAAAATCAGCACACTTCAACATAAGCTCATAAGTTAAGCACTTGAGCCAAAAAAAGAAACACCATCAGACCAACCAAATACTAAAAAAACTGCACGTTTAATCAGCTAAGCGTACAACAGATTCAGGAGAAGCACATGACACCACAACAAGCACATCAACAGGCAGCAGCTATTGGAGATGATGCTCTAAGCCGGCAACATCGCACAAACACTGGCGGCAGCTTAGCAAATATAGCAGGAGCGGTGTCTGCTGACCTACTGCCGAGGAAAACACAATTATCTCGACTCCATACAAACACTATGGAAGCAGACTGCTACAAAATAGGCAGCCTGGCCGCCTCATACAAACAAAGAGAGAAGCATAACAGAAGTGCAGAAGTATGTATTACTAAGTAAATGTGTAGACAGTGGAGTGGAACATGCATATAAATTTCACTGGATATGATCACAGATTCATATGAGGTGTGCATATAAATTTTACAGGATAGGATCATAGAATCGCACAACCACTAGGCCTACCAATCACTTCAACCCAAACTAAAAATAGCAGAACTACATGGGAAGTTATTTATGCTGTAATTTTACTAACAGGAGATCATAACCATACAGACCTACTTCAGTACTGATTTGTGTATATATAAGTCCCAAAGCCGGTCCAGTTTGAGAACTTAAGATCTGAATTTGAACATTCTAAATTTCACAGTTAGTTGAGGCTAACTTTTTTAGATGTAATGTAACAATTGAGACATCAATGGGGCACAACCTGGTTAGCTACTAATGTTCAGCAAATTCAAAGATTGCATGTTCTAGCTAACAAAAATATAATACCATGCTTAGGAACTTGGAGCGAGAAAAAGTATGTGTCGCTTAAGAGCTACCACAATTGATATTGGTCAAGGATAAAAACAGGTAGATATCATATAATTCTCATCAGGATCATACATTGAATTCATTAAAGTCTATAGATTCATTTCTTAGATATTGACTTGGGAAATGACAAGAAAAGTAGATTAACCAATGTGTCCACATAACACAAGAAGGCAAGCACTAGTAAATCTTGACTCTTGTGCCACTACATGTACATAACAAGTATTTGACACATTCCTGTAAGCATGCAAATACAGTAAACAACAAGATTAACCGAAAAGGTTTCCATTAGTTTTAATTAAACTGAAACCCTTCTTTAATTATAATTAAAGGAAAGGTTTCAATGTAATTTAATTAAACAAATAAATTCAGTTAATTAATTAGAGTTACTGGACTGAATTATGTTAACAAGACTATCAAGAAGAGATACTGGACTGAAACAAGCTAGCAGCATCATGACATATAGGGGATATCAGTCTTGACAACAAACCATCAAGAGCATCTCAGAGCACCACATGGACCTCACTCGGTATGACTTTGTTGCACTAAAACATTACAGATCAAGAAGAGATTCTGGAGATTTTAATTGAATTCAATTAAATTTGTGCTACTGCTGCTGTTATATGCTTTTTTATTTGAGATAACAGTACATAAATCATCAGACCAGATATTGATTATATGCTTTCAATGAATGTAAATACATATATGAAGTTTCAGTTATACTTCAAAAAAAAGTAATCTAATGAATTATACACTCAATAACAACCAACATAAGCATAGTCAATTATGTATGACAAACTAAAACAGTTTCTGTTGAACACGTGTAGTGGAGAAGAGGGGTCAGTGACGAGAGCTCCTCTCCCGACGGCAAAATAGGGCCACCCGCTAAGCCGTATAGTTCTAATCCGGCGGCGCCTGCAGAAAGATAGAGAGAGATTGAGCGAGTCAAACAGAGAGAGGGGGCAGGTCCAATATACAAGTTATCATGATCTATTAGCATTCGCAACAGACTAAATCGAGCACCCTGGTATGAGCAAAATGCATTACCATTTTTGTTAATAAATATGCATCATGTTCGGGTACTGCTCATGCTATTGAAGCTGATCATTGCGACTAACACTAGCACGGTGCTCACGGACATACTGCTAGTACCGACATGCACACAACACAAGACAACTACCAAGCATCCAACATCAGTGTCTTATCTCCTCTAAAAGTGCAACCTTATTTTGCATCTACACTAGCCCCTAATCGTGCAACAATTTACAGTAATTTGAGGAGTATTTGCTAGGATCATGATGACAATTTTAGATTAAATTGTAGTGTTTGTCATCCACAGTTGTATGGTTCTATCTAGGATTACATAAAAACAGAGAAAACAGGGAGCTACCAGCATCCACGACTAGAGCTAGTAGTAGGAACACATGGTACTGTAGTAGAGCCGCAGCACAACTAGTGGTCCTGTCTGTCAGCCGGCAAGGCATGCGTTGTGCTACCTACTCATGGTTCAGAGAGCCATCTCGCTGAACCTGAACCTGAATGGTCTTGGCAATCCCTGACAGAACCTGAACTATCAGATGCGCATAATAATTGTACGTATATAATCTGACTTGATTTCTTCTTAAAAAAATTCTTATCAACATGGCTAGAGACTATATAGATGGTCTACTCTGGTATGTAGGTACATGTGCAGGAGATGGTCTACTCTGGTAGAGTAATTAGGCAGCCTTGAGGAACCCAAATCCATGGCTGCTAGATCGAATGAAACAAGGAGGGGAGAGGGGACGGAGGGGAGTTGGGGACACCTTTCACCTTGGGTGGCTGGACGACGGCGCCGTGGATTTAGAGGTCTAGGTGGAAGAAGCCCTTGACGGCGGCGACTGTGGTGGCTGGGTGCGCCCCTCCTGCTCCTCCTCCTCGAGCAGGACAAGGTCGGCGGCTACACGGTGAGGAGAAGGCCCTCCTCTCCTCTCCGGGCGTCATCCTGGTCGCTTGCCGGCGCGGTCTACCTGCAGAGACGAGACAAGAAGGGGTCAGGGGTTTGGAGTGGCTAAGGTTCAGGGAGCGGGGGAGGAGGAGGGAGACTCGCCAGATCGGATGGGGAGAAACTGCACAAACCCTAGCCATGGCTGCTGGCTAGGGTTTCGTTGGCGAGGAGGGAGGGAGGGAGGTTGGCGCGGCAGGCGGCTGCAGGGGGAGAGGAGGAGCCGTCGGTGCTCTGCTGCTCAGCTCGCCGAAGCCCGACCACGAACAGGTCGGCGGCGCGACTGGAGAGGAGACGAGCTGTAGGTGGAGGAGGACCGTGGGCTCCGGCGCGATCTTGGGGAGGGAGACCGCGGGCTCGGCGTCGCCTGGAGGTGGAGGAGCCAACGGCGGCATGCACGGGTGCGGGGAGGGTGGGAGCCGCTGCGGGTGCGGGGAGGGGGTGGGGAAGGAGGTGGCGGTGGCGATCTGGAAGGCGAGGAGGCGACGAGTGGCTGGGTAGGGTTCGCGAGGACGAGGAGTGGGTGCGGTGGGTTATGGATGGATGGATGGACGTGCGGTGGGTTAGGGCTAGCAATGGATGGTAGGATGTCTGCCATGTCATCGATCCATGTCATAGATGTTTCCACCAATCAGAATCCAGCTTATGTAATTGTGTTTTTTTGTTTCTTTTATATTTTTTACCCTCTTATTTCGGGTAAACACTCAACATATTGGCTTCATGTTGTATGTTTAAATGACCCAATATTGCACATATGTGTATCTTAAATTTCAATCAATGATGATTTTGTGGTCTTCATTTCCATTGCACACAAAAATCATTTTCCATTTTTTGAGTGCCCAAAAGGAGGTTTTTTTGTGAAGAACCTACCAAATAATTGTTGCAAAATTGGAAGAAATCAATTTTCTAAACTATTAGGCCATATTTAATGCACAACTCACCAAATGGTTGGGTGTCAAAATGTTTGATCCACCTCTCATAAAAAACAAATTTCCGTCAATTTAGTTGGAAGTGGGTCAAATTTGAACTTCAGCTGCCTCGTAGTTTGCTCTATATTTTTTCCAAAAATCATTTTTAGGTACAAAAGTATCTATTTAATCAGAGAAACACCAAAAAATTGCCAAGATTCAACCACTAGCTAGGAACGGTCAAGCCGGCCATTTTGACCGCATTTTGAAACGGGCATGAAAAATTCAAAAAAATAAAAAATGGAAAACCTTCACATTGTGTCATTATATGTGGCCAAGTTACCAGGAAAAATAATAAACTTGTAATACAATAATTATTTTAAAAAAGTGTTCTCAGAAACGAGCTATCATATGTGGAGATCAATGGCTTTCAAGCCAAATGATCAATCTTATGGCCACATTCATGGCATAGTTTGTTCAAATGATCTCATATTGTGCACAAGGGTGCATATTGGAATGGCAAACAATGTTGCGTAAGGAAATTTCATTTTCTTTGGATGAAAAAACCATTTTCCATTTTTGAGTGCCCAAAAGGAGGTTTTTTTGTGAAGGACCTCCCAAATAATTGTTGCAAAATTGGACCAATAATTTTTCTAAAATACTAGGCCATATTTAATGCACAATTGACCAAATGGTTGGGTGTAAAAAGTTTTGATCCACCTCTCGTGAAAAAGACAAATTTTCGCCGATTCAGCTGGAAGCGGGTCAAATTTGAACTGTAGCTGCCTTATAGTTTGCTCTTTATTTTTTCCAAAAATCATTTCTAGGTACATAAGTATCTATTTAATCAGAGAAACACCAAAAAAATTCCAAGATTCAACCACTAGCTAGGAACGGTCATTCCCGCCGTTTTGACCGCATTTTGAAACGGGCATAAAAAATTCAAAAAAATCAAATAATTGGGAAACCTTCGCATTGTGTCATTATATGTGGCCAAGTTCCCAGGAAAAATAACAAACTTGTAATACGGCAATTATTTTAAAAAAGTGTTCTCAGAAACGAGCTATCACGTGTGGAGATCAATGGCTTTCAAGCCAAATGATCAATCTTATGGCCACATTCATGGCATAGTTTGTTCAAATGATCTCATATTGTGCACAAGGGTGCATATTGGAATGGCAAACAATGTTGCCTAAGGAAGTTTTCATTTTCTTTGGACGAAAAAACCATTTTCCATTTTTTGAGTGCCCAAAAGGAGGTTTTTTTGTGAAGGACCTCCCAAATAATTGTTGCAAAATTGGACCAAATCATTTTTCTAAAATATTAGGCCATATTTAATGCACAATTGACCAAATGGTTGGGTGTAAAAAGTTTTGATCCACCTCTCGTGAAAAAGACAAATTTCCGCCGATTCAGTTGGAAGCGGGTCAAATTTGAACTGTAGCTGCCTTATAGTTTGCTCTTTATTTTTTCCAAAAATCATTTCTAGGTACATAAGTATCTATTTAATCAGAGAAACACCAAAAAAATTCCATGATTCAACCACTAGCTAGGAACGGTCATTCCCGCCGTTTTGACCGCATTTTGAAACGGGCATAAAAAATTCAAAAAAATCAAATAATTGGGAAACCTTCTCATTGTGTCATTATATGTGGCCAAGTTACCAGGAAAAATAACAAACTTGTAATACAGCAATTCTTTTAAAAAAGTGTTCTCAGAAATGAGCTATCATGTGTGAAGATCATGGCTTTCAAGCCAAATGATCAATCTTATGGCCACATTCATGGCATAGTTTGTTCAAATGATCTCATATTGTGCACAAGGGTGTATATTGGAATGGCAAACAATGTTGCCTAAGGAAGTTTTCATTTTCTTTGGACGAAAAAAACCATTTTCCATTTTTCGAGTGCCCAAAAGGAGGTTTTTTTGTGAAGGACCTCCCAAATAATTGTTGCAAAATTGGACCAAATCAATTTTATAAAATACTAGGACATATTTAATGCACAATTGACAAAATGGTTGGGTGTAAAAAGTTTTGATCCACCTCTCGTGAAAAAGACAAATTTCCGCCGATTCAGTTGGAAGCGGGTCAAATTTGAACTGCAGCTGCCTCATAGTTTGCTATTTATTTTTTCCAAAAATCATTTCTAGTTACATAAGTACCTATTTAATCATAAATACATGGTTTGGTGGCGATACGTCGAGGTTTGGGCGGTGGCCGAGGGCCCCAACTCTAGAGCGCGTAAACTCGCATGCCCGCCGCGTGGTCACCGCGTGACCGTGGCGTTGCCATGTGTTCTGGGTGGCCTAGGCATGTCTAGTGGGTTGGGCACTCCCCAGGTAGGTGCTAGGAAGAAAATTACAACATAAGATTCTCACGAGGAGACCGATCGATGCTCAAACATGAATTAGCAGCCAAGTGTTTGATTAGCGGTACGGGAAATGTACATGGCTAATGGGCGTGAGTTTTGGCTGAGGATGATCAGTTACTAAGAAGACCGTCTTCACAAATTTTCAGCTCAAAAGGAGGAGCCTAGGTGGTACTTGCTTTGCAAAGTACCACACTGGACATAAATACGAATGTTGAAGCTGGGCTCAAAATAATGAATGGATTGAGCTGGCATTTGGTGGAGGTTGGTTATTTGGGCATAGGAAAGCACTGTAGAAAATGGATACTATTTGGACATGCCAAAGTGGTACTTCCTTCACAAAGTGCTGCTCTGAACAGAATAGGAAAATGAATATTGTTGAATTATTTTTGAACTAGGCAAGGAAGGTTTTTGACATATTTGATGAAGATATGATCCAAACAATTTATGAGAATTTTTTGGGAATTTTTGGAATAACAGAAATATAGGTTGCTTCACAACCTAGGGCAAAAATTGACACATGGACATGACACATAGGCAAAACTGATGAGATGGCGCCTAGTCATCGCAACCCACCACAATTTACAAGGCTATGACCATCTATATTGGTCGTTAACAACTAGAAATAAGGCAGCGGACTAGCGCTGTTTGCTTTATGACCATTTCGTGTAAGGAAATTACGACCTTTCTGACCAAAATGGTCGCAATGGTTTAGGGTTTGGAGCCCCCCGAACAGCTTTTGACCAATTGGTCTCAAATGGTCATAGATCTATGACCAATTCTTCCAGGGTCACTGCCAGAAGGTCACTAGTTGACATATTTCTTTTAGTGAGCCATTCCTCCAACACAGTTCCACGCCCTGTAGTGGGCTTTGGTTTCTTTGTAATTGGATCGGGTGACTTACGAGAGTACACCCTTTTAGTTCGGACGAGGGGTTTAGTGAGAGTCAGAGGATCCCAGAATTTTGTTTGGGTTTTCCAGGCGCTTTCCATCGCACAGTACTTCTGTACTATGGCCGCCAAGTCAGCAAAGTGTGCTATGTCGCGGCGACTTATGGCGTTGAGGATTCCCTTGTCCGTGCAATTTTTGCAAAAGAATGAAATTGCGTCTTCCTCGCGACAGTCCTTGACCTTGCTCATTACAAGGAGGAATCTAGCCCAATAGTGATGTACTGTCTCTTGGGGCTCTTGTTTAATGTGGGAAAGATCACTTATGTCTGGGTGGGTGGGTAGATTTAGGTCCAAACCCTGACCCGATCTGAGGCCCAGGGGCGGAGGAGTTTCCGAGCTTGGCAGTTCGGGCTCCGGGATGTTGCCCAATAGTTCTGGCCCGCTGTCTGATTCTAGGTTCGAAGCTTGGGCCATATCCTCCTGTAGATGGGTATCCGGCTCGGAGAGCTCGGGAATCCGGACATAGTTTGTCCTCAAAATCGAGGAAGAATCGCTACATTGCTCCTCCACCACCGCTATCTGATGGGTGACCGGCAGAGAGTTAATCTCCCTTTGGTCGGGTTTAAGCCCGACCCGATCATAGTCTGTAGCGACTCCCAGGGCGGCGATGCGATCCAAGAGCTCGTTCAAGGAAGAGAGCTCCATTGGATCCATCTGCTCGGCGAATCCCGAGCCGACGTGGAGGTTGTTTTTGATGACCCGAGAAGTCATCGTCGGTGCGACGGCCGAACGGGCGGTCATGAAGAAGCTGCCTAGTCGGAGAGTTTGGCTTACAACTAGGGCTCCCCCCAGAGGTAACATTGTCCTTGACAACAAGACGAGCCATCAAGCCTTATCGTGACGGCACAGTGGAACTCTCAATGAAAGCACCAATGTCAGTGTCAAAACCGGCGGATCTCGGGTAGGGGGTCCCGAACTGTGCGTCTAAGGCGGATGGTAACAGGAGGCGGGGGACACAATGTTTACCCAGGTTCGGGCCCTCTCGATGGAGGTAATACCCTACTTTCTGGTTGATTGATCTTGATGATATGAGTATTACAAGAGTTGATCTACCACGAGATCGTTGAGGCTAAACGCTAGAAGCTAGCCTATGATTATGATTGTTGTTGTCCTACGGACTAAACCCTCCGGTTTATATAGACACCGGAGGGGGCTAGGGTTACACAGAGTCGGTTATAAGGGAGGAGATCTACATATCCGAATTGCCAAGCTTGCCTTCCATGCAAAGGAGAGTCCCACCCGGACACGGGACGAAGTCTTCAATCTTGTATCTTCATAGTCGAACAGTCCGACCAAAGTATATAGTCCGGCTGTCCGAGGACCCCCTAATCCAGGACTCCCTCAGCCGCCTTGCTACTACGGCGCGGCAGACCCGTCAGCTTTCCTGCTGGCGTACGAGGAGGCCGTCCTCGAGGCCGGGGGCGATGACAAGGTCATGGCCAACTGGTTTCCCATGGCCCTCGCCGGCGCGCCGCGCGCCTGGCTGCTCAACCTCCCCAGATCCACGGTGGCATCTTGGGAGGAGCTGCGCGACCTCTTCACTGCGCGCAACGCGGCACTGGCGCACCACGCAGTCGCGGCCCTACTAGGCGGCTCCCAAGCGCCGCCTTCGGATGGCCATGTCATGTCGTTCCTTCACCAGATCAGCGTCGTTTCCAAGCGCTCGGGGGCTCCGCCGGGCTGGGCCGCGCCCGAGGCCGACCTCACCTTCGACTCAGAAGACCACCCGTCACCACCGCCGGCTTTGCACGCCCACCTTCTGCAACGTGGCCGTCACCAAAACCCTCATCGATGGTGGCGCCGGCCTCAACATGCTCTCCGTGGAGGCCTTCAGCCTTCTTCACGTGTCGCTCGAGCAGCTCAGCCTCAGCAAGCCTTTCTCAGGGGTCGACGGCGGCACCGCCCACTCCCTGGGGCAGATCCGCCTCCCCGTCACCTTCGGCACACATGACAACTACCGCACCGAGCTGGTCGACTTCGACATCGCCCGCATCGGCCTCCCGTATAACGCCATCCTCGGGTACCCAGCTCTGGCCCAGTTCATGGCGGCAACCCACCCGAGATACAACCTCATGAAGATGCCGGGAAGCAAGGGCGTCCTCACCATCAAGGGGGACGCAAAGGAGGCCGTGGCGGCGCTCAAGCTCGCCCTCAAGACCGCCGCGGCGGCACAGCCTGTCGGTGCAGGCGCCTCCGAGGCCAAGGGTGCCGCACCAACCAAGAACAAGCAGTTGTTCACCTAGGACAAGGCGAAAACCAAGCAGGTGCCGGTCGATGAGGACGGGTCCTCAGGAGCCACCTTTACCATAGGTGCCGACCTCGAGCCAAGCCAGGAGGAAGCATTGGTGAGGTTCTTGCACCAGAACAAGGAGATATTCGCATGGGAACCCAAGCAACTGGTGGGGGTCTCGAGAGAAGTGATTTAGCATCACTTAAGGGTGTGCCCCAATGTACGCCCTGTGAAGCAGCGAGCAAGACGACAGTCCACAGAAAAGCAGGCCTTCATCATCCAAGAAACCCGCAATCTAGAGGCGGCGGGTGCCATTCGTGAGGTCTGGTACCCCGAATGGCTAGCAAACCCCGTCGTTGTGCCAAAGAAAGGCGGGAAGGAGCGAATGTGCGTCGACTTCACCAACCTCAACAAGGCCTGCCCCCAATATCTGTTCCCGCTCCCACACATCGACCAAATCGTCGACTCCACCACTGAGTGCGACCTGCTGTGCTTCCTGGATGCGTTCTCAGGGTATCACCAGATCAAGATGGCGGTAGAAGATGTAGAGAAGACAGCCTTCCTGACCCCGTGTGGGTTGTACTGTTACACTTGCATGCCTTTCGGGCTGCGTAACGCGGGCGCGACCTTTCAGCGGTTGATGCACATCGCCTTGGGGCGGCAGCTGGGAGAAACGCGGAGGCCTATGTCGACGACATTGTGGTGAAGTCTCGGGAGGCGAGAACCTTGATCCAAGACCTGGAGGAGACTTTTGCGAGCCTACACAAGGTGAACCCGCGGCTCAACCCAGAGAAGTGCGTGTTTGGTGTCCCTTCCGGCAAGCTGCTGGGTTTCCTCGTATCCCACAGAGGGATCGAGGCGAACCCAGAAAAGATCAAGGCCATTGAAGACATGAGCCCATCGCAGACCCTCAAGGAAATGCAGAAGCTGGCTGGTCGGGTGACTGCGTTGGGGCGCTTCATCTCCAAGCTGGGAGAGCGCCCCCTACCCTTCTTCAAGATGATGAAGAAGAAGGGCCCATTTGAGTGGAACCCGGAGGCCGACCGAGCTTTCCAAGACCTCAAGAGATACCTGACCAGCCCCCCCAGTGATGGTGGCGCCGCGACCTCTCGAGCCCCTAGTGCTTTATCTTGCCGCCACCCTATACTCCGCCAGCGTGGCTCTGGTGGCGGTTCGGGAAGAGCACCAAGCCAAAGGTGCGTCGCGCTGAGCCGCGCCACCGGCCGAGATAACGCAAGACCAGGGAGGTGCCGCAAGAGCTGTAGCAGCAACAACAGAGGACCAAGCTCGGTAGAACGACGCCACCAAGGTCCCGACAAGCGATCAAGCGTCAGGGGTTCCACTACCTCAAGAGACGCCCCAACCTCCGCAAGACACGAGCCTCACCGACGCACCAACTCTCGTCGAGCACCCGGTGTATTTCGTCAGCACGGTGTTGCAGGATGCAAGGGCACGATATCCCATGCCTCAGAATCTCTTACTTGCGCTCTTGGTGGCCTTGCATAAGTTGCGGCACTACTTCCAAGGTCCCCCCATCCAGGTCGTCCCAGCCTACCCATTGGAGAGAGTGCTCAGGAGCCCCAACTCTGCTGGAAGGGCTGCTGAATGGAACATCGAGCTGCAGGCCTTCCAGTTGGAGTTCAGCACTACCAGGGTCATCAAGGGAGCCGCACTCACTGATTTCGTGGCGGAATGGACGGATGCCCCGGCACTTGAAGTAGGCGAGGACCAGTCCACCTAGCCGGGAAGTGAGGCGCCTGACGGCTGGGTCATGTATTTCGATGGCGCCTTCGCGCACCAGGGCGCGGGGGCTGGAGCGGTGCTCATCTCACCCACTCAGGACAAGCTCTACTACGCTATGCAGCTCTGCTTTCAGCAGGGCGAGAAGGTCTCCAACAACATCGCAGAATACGAAGGCCTCATAGCTGGCCTGAAAGCTGCGGCAACTCTGGGGGTGAAGCACCTCACTGTCGGTGTCAAAACCGGCGGATCTCGGGTAGGGGGTCCCGAACTGTGCGTCTAGGATCGATGGTAACAGTAGGCGGGGGACACGATGTTTACCCAGGTTCGGGCCCTCTCTATGGAGGTAATACCCTACTTCCTGCTTGATTGATCTTGATGAATATGAGTATTACAAGAGTTGATCTACCACGAGATCGTAATGGCCAAACCCTAGAAGTCCAGCCTATGTGTATATGGTAATGAATGTGTCCTAGCCGGACTATGCTCTCCGGTTTATATACACACCGGAGAGATCTAGGGTTACATGGGGTCGGTTACATAAGAAGGAATCTTCAAAGTCGATCGCCTAGCTTGCCTTCCATGCCAAGGAAAGTCCAATCCGGACACGGTTATAGTCTTCGGTCTTCGTATCTTTACGGCCCATCAGTCTGGCCCATGGATATCAGGCCGGACGCCCGAGGACCCCTTAATCCTGGACTCCCTCAGTAGCCCCCGAACCAGTCTTCAATAGCGAGGTGTTCGGCACACACATTGTCTTCGGCATTGCAAGGCGGGTTCCTCCTTCGATGATCTCCAAGTAATGTATTCGGCCATTGATCCAATGTCGCCTCCTTGGCTTCTGCACGTTTTAAATAATTTTCGTCCTCCATGTGTCGAGCGAATGTGGAAAGTCAGGGTATTTTTGCGAATAACACCCCGTCTACGCAAGGAAGAGCGCCTATTTAAAGAGATTTGATCCTAGATCCATTCAGCGCTACGTAGAAGAAATCTCCAGAGACCGCTTAGGAGAGACCATTCCAGCATGGCCAGCATTCCTAGCTCCTCCGCTCGTCCCGGCCCGGAGAAAGGCGAGTGGGAGAGGTGTTCTGTGTCTCATAGCCAATTGACGAAGCTGCAAATGCAGGGATTCCTTCCCCCCGCAGATCTGGTCCCTGTTCGGACGGGGCTAGCTTCCTTCAATGAGGGGACTCAGGCAGAGGACTTCCCCAATCCGTCTGGGGGAGAGCGAGTGTGTTTTGTCCCCTACCTGCTAAGAGGCGTTGGATTTCCAATCCATCCGTTCCTCCGAGGGCTTCTGGAGTACTACGGCCTCCAGCTGCACAACTTCACTTCGGCCTCTATTCTGCACATTGCGGGTGACGTCGCTTTGTGTGAACTATTCCTGGGCATCGAGGCTCATTTCGAGTTGTGGAGGAAGTTGTTCTGTCTCGTCCCACGCAATAACGAAGGGTCAATATTTGAGGTGGGCGGAGCCGAAGTGTGGCGCGTTGCTGATACCGGATATCCATCCGGCACACCAAGGAAGGCACCAGATGGATGGCCCTCCGAATGGTTCTATATTAAGGACGTACTGCTTCCCGACCCGGTTCGAAAGGGTCTTCCCGAATTTGCGGACGTCCTGCTGAAGAAACGCCACAGTTGGCGTCCCCGGAGTCTTGAAGAAGAAGAAGAAGAAGACGGTGCGGAGGTCCGTTAGCTGATGAGCAAGATAAAAGAGCTCGCTCAGTCCGGGCTCACAGTAATCGAGGTTATGGCGATCTCCATAGCGCGAGGGGTTCAGCCGCTCCAATATAGAGGGGTTCCCATCTGGCACTACAATGGGGAGGATGGCGCCTCTCGCTGTGGCCGGAAAGGTCTGGATACCCCTGCCACTTTGGCTAAGATATTAGCCAAACTGTTCAAAGGGGAGGAAAAGGAATTTCTTCGCATCAAGCTCAAAGACGGGTACTCTATGTATAACCCTCCCAGTTGGGTAAGCCCAACCCCTCGAGTTTTACTCCTTCCATCTCCGAATTACCTTTGATAAATTTCTAGTTTGTTTGCTTATGACAGCACTGGCGGAAGGTCACCGAGGGATTCCATAGTCCCACCCCGCAGCCAGAGGACCACAACCCGGAGCTTGATCCCGGGTTCGAAGAGGATCCGGATATATTTGCGGTGCTCGCAGAGGGGGTGTTTTACCAGACGAGCTATGATGGCACAGAAGTGGCCATCATCGCCGACTACCCTGGTCTTCTTCCTGCTTCACAGGTAAGTAATCAAGAAACACCTTTTCTGAAAGGGTGCTCTTACTCTGCCTCACCCACCGCATTGTCGTGCGTTCTACAGGGGAGGCGTTCAATGATACCGAGGAAATCGGTTCCTGCGCCGGGCAGGATTTCGAAGAGGAGGGCCGGTGAAGGCACCGCTGAGGGAGTCCTGGATTAGGGGGTCATCGGACAGCCGGACTATATCCTTTGGCCGGACTGTTGGACTATGAAGATACAAGATTGAAGACTTCGTCCCGTGTCCGGGTGGGACTCTCCTTTGCGTGGAAGGCAAGCTTGGCAATTCGGATATGTAGATCTCCTCCCTTGTAACCGACTCTGTGTAAGCCTAGCCCCCTCCGTTGTCTATATAAACCGGAGGGTTTAGTCCGTAGGACAACAACAATCATAATCATAGGCTAGCTTCTAGGGTTTAGCCTCTACGATCTCGTGGTAGATCAACTCTTGTAATACTCATATCATCAAGATCAATCAAGCAGGAAGTAGGGTATTACCTCCATCGAGAGGGCCCGAACCTGGGTAAACATTGTGTCCCCCGCCTCCTGTTACCATCCGCCTTAGACGCACAGTTCGGGACCCCCTACCCGAGATCCGCCAGTTTTGACACCGACATTGGTGCTTTCATTGAGAGTTGAACTGTGCCATCACCATAAGGCTTGATGGCTCCTTCGATCATCGGCAACGATGTGATCCAGGGTGAGGTTTTTCTCCCCGGACAGATCTTTGTATTCGGCGGCTTCGCACTACGGGCCAACTCGCTTGGCCATCTGGAGCAGATCGAGAGCTATGCCCCTGGCCGTCAGGTCAGGTTTGGAAGCTTAAACTATATTGCCGACATCCGCGGAGACTTGATCTTTGACGGATTCGAGCCCATGTCAGGTGCGCTGCACAGTCACGACGAGCATGACTTAGCTCTGCCGCCGGACAGTGTTCGGGAGATCACACCTGTGGCTACTCCGGCCCTCGATCCGGAGCAGATTGCACCGTCCGAGGACGGGTGGATGGACCCCGCCACGGAGGCCGCACACTCAGTGGCAATAGAGCCGAATACTGACTTCACCTCCTATGTGACCTGTGTTGCCGGATCCTTGGATTCTTCCCCGGCCACGGGCTCCGAACCGCCTGCGTCCGTGCCTATCGAATCTGATTCGGCGCCGATCATGGAGTTTTCCTCCGCGGATATCTTTCAGCACTCACCCCTGGGCGATGTGTTAGATTCATTAAGGTCTCTCTCCTTGTCAGGAGGCCCTTGGCCGAACTATGTCCGGCTTGAGTGGGAAGCGGACGGCGAAGAAATTCGTGTTCCCCCACCACCCACTTAATGGCCACTGTCGACGACTTAACCGACATGCTCGATTTCGGCTCCGAAGACATCGACGGTATGGACGACAATGCAGGAGACGAAGAGGAACCATCGCCCACAGGGCGCTGGACTGCCACCTCATCATATGATATATACACAGTGGACACCCCCAAAGAAGGCGATGACGATAAGGCAACGGAGGATAATCCCTCCGAGAAGCAACCCAGGCACCGGCGTCAGCGGCGCCGCTCTAAGCCCCGCCATCGCAAAAGCAGCGATACCGGCACAAGAGACAACAACGCTGCGGATAGTGCCGAAGACGAAGACAATCCCCCCCAGCCAGATTTCGAGCCGGAGGGTGGGCAAGCTAGCCCTAAGGAACAGGCAGCAGACGGAGAATTAGAGGATGACAATTACATGCCTCTCTCCGAAGACGAGGTGAGCCTCGGCGACGAAGAATTTATCGTGCCTGAGGATCCCGTCGAATAGGAGTGCTTCAAGCGCCGGCTTATAGCCACAGCAAAAAGCCTGAAGAAAAAGCAACAACAGCTTCAAGCTGACCAAGATCTGCTAGCAGATAGATGGACTGAGGTCCTGGCGGCCGAGGAATACGAACTCGAACGCCCAACCAAAAGTTACCCAAAGCGCAGGTTGCTACCCCAACTCAAGGAGGAAGCATTAAAACCTATGCTTCCAGCGTATGATGCGGCTGACCGGCCACCTCGTGGCTGAGATAAAGCGGCATACCAGGCCGAAGTACAGCCCGCACCCCGCCGCCAGTCAAACAAAAATACCAAGGCCCGGGGTAACACCCAGGACCTGCAAGACATATTGGAAAACAAAGCAGGACATACAAGATCAATCTACGGATCACACGGGCGCGCCCCAACGCGTGACGATGACCGTCACGCCGGATATACTAAAAGCAAATCCGGCCGGGCCAAATACAGCAGACAAGATTCGTATGAACTGCGTCGTGATATAGCCCGGCACAGAGGCGCCGCACACCCCCTATGCTTCACGGATGAAGTAATGGATCACGAATTCCCGGAAGGTTTCAAACCCGTGAACATTGAATCATATGATGGTACTACAGACCCCGCGGTATGGATTGAAGACTTCTTCCTCCACATTCACATGGCCCGCGGGGACGATCTACACGCCATCAAATATCTCCCACTAAAACTCAAAGGCCCAGCTCAGCATTGGCTGAATAGCTTGCCGGCAAACTCCATTGGAAGCTTGGAGAACCTGGTAGACGCATTCCTGGATAACTTCCAGGGCACTTATGTGCGGCCACCGGATGCTGACGATTTAAGTCACATAACACAATAGCCCGGAGAGTCAGCCAGTAAATTCTGGACTCGGTTCCTAACCAAAAAGAACCAAATTGTCGAATGTCCGGATGTCGAAGCCCTAGCGGCCTTTAAACAGAACATCCGTGACGAGTGGCTCGCCCGACATCTCGGCCAAGAGAAGCCAAAATCCATGGCAGCCCTCACGACACTCATGACCCGCTTTTGCGCGGGCGAAGATAGCTGGTTGGCCCATAGCAACAACACAACAAGCAAACCTGGCACGTCAGAAGCTAGAGATAGCAACAGCAAACCCCGACGCAATAAACACAAGCGCCAAAAATATGGTAAAAACGCCGAAGATACGACAGTTAATGCCGGATTTAGTGGCTCTAAGTCCGGTCAGCGGAAAGGGCCACTCAAAAATAACAATTCGGGTCCGTCCAGTCTGGACCGCATACTCGACCGCCAATGCCAAATTCATGGCACCCCAGGAACGCCAGCCACCCATACCAATAGAGAATGCTGGGTCTTTAAACAAGCCGGCACGGCAGGCACCAAAAACAAAGATGGGGGGTCCCAAAGCGATGATGGCGACGAAGAGCCCAGATCAGCAAATACAGGAGGGCAAAAGAAAATTCCCCCGCAAATCCAAACGGTGAACGTGGTAAACAACACCCACATTCCCAACCTGGACCGGATGCGCACCCTTAGGGATGCCGACTTAACGGAACTAGTCGTCCCACAATATAAACTAGGGCCGGTCACCTTCAACCGCACGGATCGTCCGGTTAACGCCAATCAGGGCAATCCAGCCGCACTAGTCCTCGACCCAATAATTGACGAGTTCCACCTCAAACGAGTCCTTATGGACGGAGGCAGTAGTCTAAACCTGCTTTACCAGGACACAGTGCACAAGATGGGTATTGATCATTCGGTGATGAAACCCACTAAAGCCACTTTCAGAGGCATTATACCAGGTGTGGAAGCCAGCTGTACAGGCTCCATCGCCCTTGAGGTAGTCTTCGGATCACCAGACAATTACCGTACCGAAGAGTTAATCTTTGAAATCGTCCCTTTCTGCAGTGATTATCAGGCACTGCTTGGACGAACCGCATTCGCTCGATTCAACGTGGTGCCACATTATGCCTACCGTAAGCTCAAGATGCCCGGTCCACACGGCGTCATCACGGTTAAGGGCAAGGCCGAACTTTCCTTCGACACCAACGAGTACACCGCTGCCTTAACAGCAGAAGCAACGAGTAGCACCTTGCAGCCGAACCTCGAGTCGACGGCCAGGCTCCTGGACACCGCCAAAGGACTCCGAACTACTTCACGGCAGGATAGCCCGGCTCGTCCAGTGCTCAATTAAATACTCCAACGAAGGCCAGGACAGGCCGCACATAGCGGCTCAACCGCTCTCCGGCACACAAACATTTCTTACATTTCCTTTGCAGGTTCACCTTTGTGCCGACTAGGACGGGCGATATGGAGGCAGCTCGAACGCGCAAGGGAATCCTTAGATATTCCCTGTGATGACCATCCGAAACTCCGGATCCGCACACAGCTTCCCCCCTGGTCTCAGCAGGTTCCAGATTCATATTTCCTTTTTATCACATTACCTGTACACATACGCATCGACGTACTATTCAAATACAACATGTGGATTTATATGACGCTTTTCTGCTGTTATTTCTTGTCGGTGTGGAACGACACCTATGGGATCACAAGAATCCCTACTACGGTTGCCGGGGCGCAGGGTTGCAAGGAGAGCAGGGCTAGTAGACAGCACAGGGATCGTTTACCCAGGTTTGGGCCGTGAGGATGCGTAAAACCCTAGTCCTGCTTTGGTGGGTGTATTTCTGAGAGTTCTTGAGCTCTCGAACTAGCTGTGGTCAGCGCGTGGTTCGAAAGAGCCGAATCCTCCTCCAGTATGCCATGGGCCTCCTTTTATAGTTGAAAGGGGCAGCCACAGTGACACACAGGAGGTGGAAAGGCGTACAGTGCCCTGAGCTTATCGCTCGTATTACAGGACAAGACGCATTTAATGCATAGCTTAGGTGTCCCCTTGCTTTATTGGGGACGGGGGCGAGGCCCGTCCCGTCCCGTCCGTCGCCGCTCCTCCTCGCCTTGACACGCGCCCTGGCCAGTGAGGTGCGTGGTGCCATGTAGGCAGTCAGGCAGCTGAGGTGGCGCGGTGGCGGAGCCTTCACGAAGATCTGCATGCCGCCACGCAGGCGCTCGATGAGTTGGCCTGGGAGCTGCATGTTGCCACGCAGGTGCCTGCCCAGCTGGTTGGGCTGGCAGCTGCATGTGAACGGTGGTGGAAGCTTGTTCGGCGCGGGTTTGGCGGTGGCCCCGCTGGCGTCCTTGGCGAGGGTCTTGCCGGGTGGCCCGGCAAGGGTCTTGCCGTGGTGTGCTGTCATCCCCCGGCAAGGACCTTGCCGGGGGTCTGGTGGCCTTCCTCGGCAGGGATCTTGCCGAGAATCGTCGTCTTCTGATCCTTATCTGATCTTGAATATGTCTTCACAAAGATCTGCATGCCACCACAGAGGTGCCTTCCCGAGCCCTGGCCCCATATTGATGACGGCGTTGGGGGCCGTGGGCTCAAGGGTGGCTCGCTCTGTTGGTGTGGGGTGAGCTGTCCCGGCAAGGGTCTTGCCGGGGCCGCCGAGGCCGCCCGGCAAGGGTCTTGTCGGGGGAACCTGCTACGCCCCTCTGCTCTTTGTGGTCTTGGCCTTAGCGTTGCTTTGATTGTCTTGGGCTTCGGTCTTACCTTGCCTCACCTCCCCTGTTCTGCTTGGTGTGGTCACGGGCGCGGCTCTGACTGCCCGTGCACAGGTAAAGGGGTACAAAAGTGTGCCCCTCTTTTTGTACACCGACAGGAGCGCCCGGGCCTGGGCCACACATAAGCGCGACACGTTGTTGGGCCAGGCCCAAAACGGTGCGCGGGCAGGTGGGGTGTTTTTAACCGTGGTAAGACTCTTCGCGCGCTCCGCTTCCCACGACCCGCGTGCGCGGCGCGGCGTGGAGGGGCGTGCGTGACGTGGGGGGCATGCGTGGGGCGGTTTCCACACGCATGCGTCACATCATAGTAAATGGGCAGCGCGCCCCGCGACTTCCCCATAAAAAGGGATAACCGCGGGCGCACTGTTCCTTTTACCCTCCGCGCAACCCCAATCTCGGAGACCTCCGCCTGGCCCCCTCTTCTTCTTCAAGCTTAGCTCCTGCTTGCCGCCGTTGTGCCCCCGCCGCCCTCAGTCTTGCCCTCCTCCCCCAGCCGTCATGGCGCCAAAATTCACCAAGGGCAAGGGAGTGGCTAAGGATGCCGGAGCCGCCGGAAAGTGCGTTCGCGGTGCAGCGGACTCAGTCCGCCTTCTTCCCCTCGACAGTCGACGTGCTCGAGCTTCGGGACTCCTTCAGGCCCTTGTGGGGAGTGAAGACGGGGGGTGGGTAGGGGAATTCGGGGCATCCGGCCAAGCGTGTCATCCCTGCCGACTGCTCCGAGGCTGCCCCAAATCGGTACCCCTTCTTTGTTGATTAATTTTTCTTGTGGGCTCTGTCCTCCCTTCTCCGACTTCTTCAGCAACATCATGCACACCTTCGGCTTTCGCCTCCTGGATTTTACTCCGAATGCGGTGGCGTGCATGGCCCTTTTCGCGCACCTCTGCGAAGGCTTTGCTGGGGTGCACCCCAACATGGCGCTCTTCCGCCATTACTTCTTCCCTCGGATCCAGACGGGGGGTGCCATCTCGGGGTGCATCGCCTGGATCCCAAAATCCAAGGGAGCGTACCCGGACGGCGCCATGAAGGAGAGGTGGGAAGAATGGCGGGGCCGGTGGTGCTGGATCGAAGAGAAGGACCCGCCGGCGATCTGTAGAGTTCGCCGGGCGCCGCCGGTTCGCGGAAGCGATTGGAGCAATGTCAACACCGACGACGGAAAGCTCACAGTTGCCACCACAAGGATTATCCGGCTTACCCAGGCCGGGCTCACCCTTGAGATGATCGGGGCGGACTTCATCCGTCGCCAGATCGCTCCTCTGCATAACAAGGGGAGGCCAGCCTGGCTCTTCACGAACCCCGCCGACATCATGCGGCTCCGCCCCGGCCTCGACCACAACTTCACAGTGATGGGACACGCCCATTTCTGCCAGCGGATCTTCCAGCTCGACGTGGACCGCGACGGCGTGGTCGAGCGGATCGGCAAGGTCGCGAGGGCCGCCGGGAAGGCCGGCAAGGTCCTCAAGGGGGCCTCTGTTCAAGCTGCCGATGGGGGTGGTCCCGTTGTGCAACAACTCGCGTCGGTCCGAGATCATTGCCATGATGCCGGACTGCAACGCGCATGGCCCCGACCCGAGCTGGAAGGAGCCGGAGGACGCCGAAGTGCAGCAGTTCTTTGACACCCTGCATGAGGGGTATGTCAACGCCGACGCCAAGCGGCTGCTTGTCCAGGACACCACCCAGGCGGAGCTGGACTACATCGCCACCAGGGCGAAGGAGGCACAACTTGCCAGGGAGGCCGGAAGCGCTGGCGGTGTAGAGGACAAGGTCGCGACGGCCGCGGAGGAGGAGGAGCTCGCCCGATGGGCGGCGGCCGCCGGGGGAGCTAGCAGCGCCGGCACCGAGGCTCCTCTGGTTGAAGATGTGACCGGCGAGTCGTCGGAGGAGGAGGTCGAGACCACAGGCCCGACGCCGGCTGTGGGGAGAGGGCGAGTCCTGCGGCGGGCCAGTTCCGGCGAGCCGGTCCGGCCTGGCAGGGCTGCGCGGTCACAGCTGGTCTTGGAGGGGTCCGGGCGCCACACGAGGGCCGCGGCGGCGAAGATGCCGACGAAGGTCGCGGTGAAGAAGAAGACGGCCGTCCCTTCTCCGTCCACGCGTGTCCGGACTCCACCTCCTTCTCCTCCTCCGGCGGACGTCGACACGAGGGTCACTTTTGATTATGGATCCCTCAGCCCGAGGAGGAAAAGGAAAACAACAGAGGAGGAGGCGGACGACGAGTAAGTATCTGGTTCTTTTCCGTTATCTCTGCTTCCTCAATCTGTGTCGCTCGTCTTAACTTGTCTCCATGTTTGCAGGGATGTGGAGATGCTGGCCCAGAGGGTGAAGAGGGCCAAGGTCTCGCGGGTGGCCAGCCCCCAGTTGGTACTTCGGGGGCGCCATTGGTGGTGTTGAGCAGCCCGGTCAGCAGCCCCCGGCAGAGCCCCCAGCGTAAGTTCATCACTCTTCCCCATGTCGACATGTGTTTGGGGCACGACACTTTTGGCGCTGACCTTGCCAGGTATGCAGGAGGAGAGCAGAAGCAGGAGGAGCCACAGAGGGCTACTCCCAACACGCCGCCCCGAGGGGCGTCCCCGGCGAGGGCGCCAGGCACCGGGCCCACGCACATGGAGGAGGAGGAGGAGGACTTGGGCATCGGCGGCTTTGCCTCGACGCCGAATGTTGGCGGGCAGGGGACTTCCGTTTCCCAGCCGGGTACTGGCACAGGTAAATCGTTTCGCCGTTCATCCTTGCTTCTTTTTCCTTCTGGCCCAAGGTCCCGGCCTTGCCTCACCTTCTTTTTCGGCGTCCAGACTCCTCCTCGGTGAACCTAGAGGACGTGGACGCCGTCATCGAGGGTGTCGCCAAGGCTGCCGAGGCGGACGCCGAGAAGATCGCCGCCGAGGAGGCCGCCAGGGGCGCTACCGAGGAGGCCGCCAAGGGGCCTGCCGAGGAGGCCGGCAAGGGGCCTGTCGGGGAGGCCGGCAAGGGGTCTGCCGAAGGGGCCGGCGGGGCCGCCGCCGAGGAGGAGGAGGAGGAGGTGGCTAGCGACCAGCCTTCCTCTTCTGCTGCTTCCGGCTCCGGCAAGTACCTGGGGGTGGGCGACAACTTGTTCGTCCACCTTCCAGGCGCGTCGAGCACCAGGACACCCGTTGAGGGGGAGGTGTTCGACGACGAAGTGCTCGCCGCTGCCGGGCTCGAAGTCATCGATGAGCCGATCATTCGCGGCGACGGTTCGCAGGAAGAGCAGCTCCTCCACGCCATGGGCGCCAGCTTCTGGAAGCTCCAGGAGCTCCACCGCGCCCGCCTGGACAAAGCCAATTCCAGGACGGCGGTGGTGGAGAAGGCGGAGGCGGACCTCCAGGAGCACGTTGCCGAGACACAAGATTGGTTCCGCGAGGCCCACAAGGAGCTCAAGTCCGCTCAGGGTGAGCTGGCCAAGCGCGACGTGGAGCTCACCATGAAGCTCGCCGACATCGAGAAAGCTCAAGAGACGGCGAGGAACTTGGCCGCGGCCGCCGAAACTGCCCGGACCCAGCACGAGGCCGCGCTGAACTCCCAGGAGGAGGATCTCGCTGCGTGCGAGGGAAAGCTTGCCGCCATGCTTCGCGACAAGGAAGCAGAGGTGGAGAAGCTTATCTTGCAGCGGACCAGTGAGCTGGAGCAGAGGCACAAAGAGGCACTCAACGCCCAAGCCCAGGTCTATGCCGGGAAGGTGGAGGAGCTTGAGGCGGAAGAAAAGAGAAATCTCATAAGCTGCCATGACCACTGTAATGCAGCTAAAACAAAGTACACTGCTAACGAAAATGCAGTGCACTACAGCGTATGCCAGAACAACAACAATAAAATTAAAGCAGTAGAAATACAGATATGTCGTAGACTAACAGAGGTGCCAATTCAATCGCACTTTCATAACTCGCCTAAAAATTGTCCAACAACTAAACTATCGTAAAATACCTTGCAAAAAACTACATCGAACACACGGCAACTGGACGAACAGCATCAGCTTTTATTTAAAAATTGCAAATCAAAGAATGAGAATTATACCCGCAATACAATGAATTAAAACCAACAGCGACAGTAATTACAAGATTCAAAAACACATCGAGGCGCAAAATCCAGAAAATCAACAAGAACAGAGGAGCGGACGAAGCTCACCCGCCCACACAACCAAATTCGCAGGAACTGAAAACTAACTCCTAAAAATTACACAATTTCTAGAGTAAAAGGTGCGATTAAACGAACGATATCAAACAATTCCGACTAACAAACAACATCCGAGCGCCAAAAAGTTGCATCCGACACGAACACGAACGAACAAAGCAAAACTCGCCCGCCAAATCCCTCGATTTACCAAGATTTTAGTCGCTTTTCCTGTAAATTACAAAGAATAAAGGTCAAATGACATCCATAAACAAATTAAATCATCCCGCAACACCCGATTCCACACAGAATACGCGGGCGGACCACCAGAAGATGAAGCAGTTCTCCCGTGTAGCATTGCAATGCGCAGCATAAAGAACATGCAGTTCGCTTCTGTTGAGCGTGCAGTGCGGAAGTATTATCAGAATAGTTATTTTGCTAATATTAGCAGAATAGACCGGCGCGTTGCAACGGAAGAAAATACCAGTTCTTTTGAACCACGGGTGGCCGAGTCGAGGAACTATGTCTCGAGGCAACAATCACTGATGACAAAAATATATATCATTTAAGGATCACGACCTAAAGTTTAGGACACGGGGTATGATTTTGAGTAAACTGGTCTGATTGACAAAGTTTTTTAATGGAAAAACTTTCATCTATTTATCAACATCACGACGGAATAAATAGCATCCGAACTAATAAAAGCTACATCAATGTCGTGCATTGCAAACCGGATAGATAAAAATTCATCGCACTTCAACACTCTAATCAAATTATTAAAGTTTCTCTAAGAAAACAATAAGTATAGTAAAATACCCCTAACATGAAGAAGAATTCTTTTAAGCTGACCATCTTTTCAAAAAGTCCAACAAATGGATGCATTATTCTTTTTTTTGGGGGGGGGGGGGGGGGCGGTATGTATGTCATGTTTGACATGTGGGCTGTGCTTTGCTATTGAGTAAACACCACAATATTTTTGCAAAAAAAAAGAATAAACACCAGAATGAGAATTGATTTGAGGATTTTATTGACATAGCGTTGCAACGGGAGAAAAAACACACATATCTCTAGCCTAATAAACATAGTTCAAAACCCTAAAGGTCGACGTAGTCTATTTCAATACGTCATGAAATCTATGTCTACGCTTGTCCTCTTTCACGCCCTTCTTGATGATGGTCCTAGTGTCCATCTGATTACAACATATGCGAAAATGATCAATCTAAAGGCGATGTCTGAGCCACCGCATGACACACTTGTCATTGGGCCATACCAATGCAAGGGAATATTTATAAAACAATAAAAAAATGTCTTGTAAACCTCTCTCCATCTTGTTCGTCCGCCCTCTCCCCGTATCTCCCTCTCTCTACTTTCCCACAATCTGCCTTCCTCCCCCACTCGCTCTAATTCCTTGCCAATGTCAGAGTGGACATACATGGATGTTAAGCATGTCACACAGGTAGTGTTGAGGGGGGACAGGAGCAAGTCCTCCATTTTTCCTAAAATCTCTCTCCTAATTTTCTATATAGGGGACTTCCTTAAAAAGATTTTCCCTAAAAATTTTTAACACCAGTAGCACTCCTAAATCTCAACCCCTATATTTTAACATTATATATCTAATAATATTATTGAACTATCAAATTCATATGTTCATCATTGTAATACCATCTGCATTTTCAGTTCAATGATCAAAACTACATATATTATTCTACAAGTACAAATGCCCGTGCGTTGCAACGGGCAGAAAAAATCGTAAAACCTGCTCTATGTTCCATTACACGACATTTCATATATGTAGTTCCGATAAACATAAGTAATAAGATTACACTATTTTAACTTTTTGAAGCATGAAGTGTGGACGTGAAAAAAGCCACCTTAATGTCTTTTATCTGATGGAAGAGTAGTGGTGCATGAAGTAGTCTGTCAATCGGTTTTATTTTTTTCTTTTCAAAAAACACAAATATTTATCTATTCATTGAAAATTTGAACAATTTATAAATTTTGATTTTTTATCAGAACTAAAACATGTTTTCAAGACAAACATTTTTAACACATGATTTTTTAAACATTTATTAATTGTGTGAACAATTTTAAATGTTTTGAAAAAGGAATATTTTTTGGAAATTTTAAGCTTTTCTAAAAAGCATGAACATATTTAAAAATTTGAATTTTTTGAAAGCGAAAACAAACTGAAACACTCTTTATCTTAGGAAAAACACACACAGTGTCCGCAGTTAAGAAAAAAAAAAGATTGATGGTATCCGGACCATGAAGCATGGAGTTGAGAAAGTCGCAGGGATGTCCTAAGTTGGCGCCTCCTTCAGCTTAGCAATATCATCGGGTGGAAGAGCAGTGGTGTATATGTTTTTAGGGGGATATACAAAGGGCCCAACTCATTTGCATCGATAGCGAGACGTTTGTGGTGGCTTCATCAATCTGAAGGCCCATCGGCTGAGTCTCTCTAGGGCGAGTGTGTATGTATGTTTGTGAGTGCCTACGTTTGTATTGTTTTTAAAAGAAGATTCCGTTTAGCTTTTGTATGCTACAATTTAATGTGTCATGCATTACACTGGAAGAGAGAAAGCATTGCAATTTTAGTGACTCATTGTGATGACACTTTTCATGTTCGACACGGTGGTTGCTGTCCGCAATTCAAAAAAATTGATGAAGCCACATCCATGTCTTTGAGTTCCTTCGGCATTGCACTATCGCTGACGGAAGAATTGTGGTGCATTGAAGTGGGATTGATTATATTTGTTTGTTAATATTCAAAAGCAGACAGGTTTAGTATGTTTTTTTTTGGAAAATGTTGATTGTTTTTAGTTTGCAAGATTATTTAAGCCACCCACGTATAATAAAATGTTTTCAGCACGTGTCCGGCAGCGCTGGTTCCCCACCGCTGAAATCTTATCCTCTCTCGACCAACTCGTCTCGATTCTTCCTCTTCCTCTTTTCCTATCGTTCCCCCTCTCACTTTCCTCGCTGGAGACGATGCACGGCCGGGTCCTGCCGCGAAGCTTCCGCCGTCCGTGCGGTCCGATGCTGCGCCGGAGGAGGTTGCTGTAGCTTGACGCATTTTCTATTCCTCGAGTGGCCATCGTCCTCCTGACGATTTGATTGTACTTCTTCCTTCTGTTCCCTTGCTCTGGTTGTTGATGCCTGTGCTTAAGTTGTTCTTTCGTAGCCTCCCATTGAGTTTATTCCTTCCCTTCCTCTGCTTGTTGATGCCTCAAGCAGCCGGCGTATATAAATTGATCCGATTGATTACAAAGGAGCAAGGTGGTACTATTTATTTTGATAATAAACATATTTCTTACAGCAAAAGCACTCGTTTCTATCCTTTCCCCCTTGGCAAATGCCCCCTTCTTCCCACTCCAGTAGCCCGGCCTCCCTGCCCCCGGCCGCGCCTGGAGAGGAGCTCCAGCTGTGCCACGAGCAGGCCAGCCCAAGAGTTGCCGCCGCCCCTCTCTCCTTCTCTCTCTTGGCTTTTTCCTTCTCTCTGTCTCTAATCTTCGTTTTCTATGGGGAAGGAAGTCGCCATGGAACAACCCCGCCGCCTTGGAGCTTGCCCCGCCTCCGGCCAGCCACCTCTCCGTCGGCCTCGTGCTCCTCCGCCTCGATCCGTCCGCCCCACCGCCAGATCCACGCCGGAGTAGCCGGATCCGCCACCCAGACCACCAGCCAAGAGCCGCCTCTTGCTTGTCCTGCTGTCGGGAGGAGGACGACCGAGAGGAGCGCCCATTGATCCGCCGCATGGGCCGCCTTGGAGCTCGCCCTGCCTCCGGCCCGCCACCTCTCCGTCGGCCTCGTGCTCCTCCGCCGCGATGCATCTGTCCCGCCGCCGGATCCGCCGCCCAGACCACCAACCAAGCTCCGGCCTTTGCCTGTCCTGCTGTCGTGGGTTGAATAATAAAAACCGCAGGGACTTATTTGTAAGAACGAATCGGTTTTTCAGATTAGCCACTTTTAAAAAGGACCGTGGGTTGAGTTCACAGAAACAACGGCCGGCGACGGACGACCAGAAGCCATCGCTGGTTTATTAGTAGGTGAATTAGAATAGTTACCGCTCAACCACTACTGCCCCCCCCCCCCCCCCGCCCCCCCGATCAGCCTCCTGGCTGCCGGCGCCGCCATCTTCCTCGCCACCGCCATCCCCTTGGCTCGCCGCTGCCGACATCCACCCGGTGCGGCCGCCTCCAGCATTCGCGGGCTCGACCCAGCCGTCGCGCGGCGTCCCCGGTCTAAATCTTCACGCCCACCCTCGGCTGCTCCTGGGGAGGTCCCTCGCCACCACGCCGCTTCCTCCCTCTAACGCTACAGCGCACAAGCCGTTCACGTTCGTCGCCCATGTCCGTCCAAGTACTGGTCACCATGCGCTACTACCCGAACTTCATGGGGTACCCGTGGCGGCCTTTACTGCGTGCGTCCGCCCCTCCTGTCTTCATCCCCAGAGCCGGCGCCTCGATCCCTGGTGGCTCCTTCCCCGTCGGATTGCTCGGGGATCCAGCTCGTGGACCCCGTCTCCATCGTCTCAACTGGTGAGAAATCCAAAGACAGCAGTGCGTGCAGGAATCGCTTCACCGACAACGCGTTCCGGGGCACAGGCAGAGCTCTCGGTAGGGCGAGGACGGGCGCCCGCCCTACCTTAAGTTGCCGGGGAAGAAAATTAAGTATAGGTATACATATGCGTACTCGCTCAGACCAATCAATAGTTCCTGTAAAAATCCTTGTGTTGTTGGGCCGTGAGTCAGTGAGCAGCGATTTTGTCCTCCAAGGTTCCAGCCGTCCAACGCAGTACGAAGCCAGCTGGAGCTTACCTAGCAGCACGGAGCGGCGTGCAGAGCCGGCGGACGGCCGCAGTCGGCGCGCGGGCCGGTGGAAAGCGAGAGCAGAGAGGCCGGTGGCCAGCTGGAGCAGCGAGGGCGGCGGTCAGCGTCCACACCCCGCCGGCGACCCCCTCATGGACTCTGTGTTCTTTTTCCATCCATGTTCTGTTTTCTATTTTTTTAGTCCTGTGTACACTAGTGGCTGGAGATTCATAACATATTGACGAAAATTTCTAATTAAAAACAGTGAGAATGTGTGATATGTGATAGTAATTACTCAGTGCTTTACAGTAATTTGTGTATGTGTTTTATGGTATGTGATAGAAATTTGTCTGAATATTGATGACAAATTGACAATTGCTGATTACAAAACAGTGAGTGTGTGCGGGTGGCGCAGCGGGCGTTGCCGACTTCGATGTTGAAGGGAAAAGAAGAGGGATAGGAAGGGGAAAAGGCAAAGGGGAGGTTTAATATTTTGAATTTTAGTGGCATTTTCAGCTAAAAGTATTTGTGTTCACTACCATTGTCTTTCGAAAAAAGATTGTGCTTTAGAGTTCGCCCCATCTTACAAAAAAATCGTCCTCCGCCATCCGGGGTACACCGCTGAAGTGGCAACTCACTGCTGGGCCAACAGCAGCCCAGTGCACCGCCCGCTGCTGCGCCAACAGCCGCCCATGAACCAGTGCCCCACGCCCTCCAACCTCTCACTGACCTGTGATACAAAGTGATGTGACGCTTTCATCCAGTTGGTTTTTTAAATCGACTAAGTGTTGGTCCGTTAGTCTGATGAGTTCTTAAACTGCTGCTCCGTGTTGTGTACTACATCGACTGATTTGTCAGTGTATTCTCTGCATTTGCTATCTCACCAGCCGGCTAAAACTAATACAAGTGATGAGTAAAAAGACAGCACTTTGTGTCCCTGTAAAGAACTATGTGTTTGTCCCTTGCTGGCCGCGGGTACCGGAGCATGGGGCTTCCTCTGCATTGTTGCTGCTCCTGAATATATGACATGCAAGTTTATTTCTTTTCCTCCGCCTGGCATGCCTTTTTCCTCTGAACTACTCCCTTTCCGCTCACATGTTTTTCCATCTTAACCATGTGAACATAGAGCTTCCGTTATGAGCTCACCAGAAAACAAAAAGAAAACTGGTAATAGAGAGAATAGTGTCTCGGTTTTGATAGGATAAAGACGTGTGGTGGTGAGAGGATACAAAAAAAGACATGCATATTACTATTAAAAAAACAAGCATGTGGTGAAAATTCTTGTTTGCTTGTGTTCAGATTTTGTAATTGCTATGGTGTCCACCGTTCTGTATAGAAAAAGTAGGAAATACAAATAGTTTAATTTAAAAACTTCAGTTGTTCACAGAAAAATGAATTTCCCCAATACAAAAAGAATAAACCAAGAAGTTCAAATTTAAAAAATGGAGTATAAAAAAACTCATATTTTCCCTGTTACTAAATAATAAAACCAAGAAATCCAATTTTAAAAAACGAGGCAATTCGATATTTATTACAAAAACTTGAAATGTTTCCCATTACTAATGAGTGAACCATGAAGTTCAGTTCAAAATAACGAAGAAGTTGTACGATATTACAAAACTAGGACTTTTCCCGTTACAAATGAATAACACCAAGAAGTCCAAATTGAAAAAACCCAGAAGTTCAATTTAGAAAAATACAATAGTTCAATGTATATGAAAAATTCAGATTTTCCTCGACCCTAAATAATAAACCAAGAAGTTCAATTTAAAAAAATGGAGCAGTTCAATATTTATCAGAAAAATTTAAATTTATCCCGTTGCTAACGAATAAACCAAGAAGTTCGGTTCGAAATAACGAAGAAGTTGTATAATTTTTATTACAAAACCAAGATTTTTTCCGTATAAAAATCGAATATAATTCTTTACTCAAAATATAAAAAGGTGAAATTCAAATTGAAATAACAGAGAATTTCGGAGTTTATTAAAACCTAGGATTTACCTGTTCAAAAAATAAAAAAACACAACGCTATTTTTTGCACTTTTAAAAACAACTCATAAACGAAAAAATGGTTGCTAAAAGTTCAAGTTCTCGGCGAGGAAAAGTTCAAAAAAAATTGTGAGAGAGGTTCACCGTGTATTTAGATGTCCAAAATACATAAAAAATATGTTGTTTTTTATGTTTTAAGATAATTCTCTCAAACCAGAGAGAAGTTCAAAGTGATAACAACCGAAAGTTCACATACTACATGGTGTGTATTTCATATAAGAAAAATATAATAAAGTGAAACAGAGTGAAGTTCAAACAGATATGCCCCAGAAGTTCAAGTACTTCACGCAGTGCAAAAAACAGCACGTCAAAAACAGAGTGAAGTTCAAACAGACATGCCCGAGAAGTTCAACTACTACACGCAATGCTTTTCCACTCATGATGAAGGCAGAAATAATGATCTCGTCATTTTCTAATTTACTTCAAAACGGCAGGAATATCATTTATGTAAGTTCAAGTCCTTGGTCGGAGAAAGTTAAAAAGAATATTGTGAGAGAGATTTCTACAAAAGGAATATCATTTGTGTAACACTGACGAATGAATGAGAAAATTACAAACAAAAATATGTCACGGAAGTTCAACGTGAAAACAGCAGGAAGTTCACCAACTACACTAAATGAATTTCAGATGAAAAACTTTTAAAATCGTCGCGAGTATGAAAAAATGATCAACACGGGAAAGTTGCGCGTTTACAACAGCTTTCCATCGGTATAGCACTTACTCAATTCTAGTGAGTGCATGGAGAGCTACTAGCAATGGATCAAGAGCTACGAGCAAGAAAAGCACGTGAAAAAACAGAGTGAAGTTCAAGTACACATGCCGACAAGTTCAAGTTCTTCACGCGGTGCATTTTTGAAGAATCTGTTTCGCGATAAAGGCAGAACAAATGATCCAGGCGTTTTCGTAATTACATGAAAACGGCTAGTAATTAGAGAAAACCATCAACATGAAAAAGTTTCGCATCTTCCGTAGCTTTTTTACGGTATATTATTTGTCCCATTCCGATAAAAGTTATAAAAATTACAGCAAAAATACGTTTTTAGCCATTTTCAAAATTGACATAAAACCGTAATGAATTGGGAGAAATATTATATACCAAAAAGTTTCGCATTTCCTCAAGCTTTCATACGCCATATGATTTGCTGCATTCTGACGTAACATAAAAAAATTAGCTTGAAAATACGAACTTAGTGGAACTTGTACCGTTTTCTAAATTACTTTAAACCATTCAAAATTAGAAAAAACTTTTAACAAGAGAAAGTAGCGCATTTTCATAAGCTTTCCAACGTCATATCATTTGCCTCAATTGGATTGGCCATTTAGAAATGACATCGAAAATACGAACTCGGCTGTTCGGTTTGCGAAATTTTACGATTTTCTAAATTACTCTTTAACCATAAGTAATTAGAGAAAACTTTCCACATATTGAAGGAGCAGTTTTACAGCAGCTTTCCAACGCCATATTATTTGCCTGATTCCGATAAATGGTTTAGAAATGCGATCGAAAATACGATTCACGTTTTTTGTATGAAGAAAAAATAGTTTTCAAAACTGCTCTTAAACCGCTTACATTTTGCCGAAAAATTAACTTTGGTTCATGATACTGGTGTCCATAGCTTTCCAATGGTATATCGCAAGCCCCATTTGGGCAATGTTGGCGGAAGTTCAACCTAGCACTGGGAGAAGTTCAAGTCGAACAACTCAGGCAGTAAAATTGCAAAAAAACGCAATTTCATCATGACCCGAGAACAAAATCCGCCAACAAGCGAAATTCCTATTTAAAACCGGTATTTAGTTGCTAAAAAACATTTCTAGATTACACTAACATCATATAGAACACGACTAACCAGAATAATTCGCGGGGGAAGCCACAGTTGCGAAGATAGCCCGTAGGTCGGGTTCGTACAGAGGGAAGTTCAGGCGCGTTACTCAGGCAGTTCAGGTTGTGATCAGAATAGTGTTTATGTATGTATGTATATATATATATATATAATTTGCTTTGAAAATGCTTGGATCTAAGAAAAACAGAAAAAAAGAGAAAATGCAGCCTCTTTGTCGTCTGCCACCGACGGCAAATGGTTCTTTGCCATTGCCACCAACGGCAAAGATGCCACGTGGCAGCAACCTGTGCAACCTGGGATCTAACCATTTGGTTACTTTACCGTACGCTGGCGGACGACAAAGAGGAGGGAATGTTTGTCGTCCGCTGGCGGACGGCAAAGGTTGCCGTTAGGCACCTAACATGGCTAACGCCTATTAGCTGCCGTCCGTTTTCTTTGCCATCCGCCACTGACGGCAAAGGTTCTTTGTCGTCCGCTTTGATGAAGCAGTCGGCAAAGAACCTCTTTACCGTAGCCCTCTTTGCCGGACAGATTTGCCGTCGGTGGCAGACGGCAAATCTTTTTGCCGTCCGCTTTTGGTGCCTTTGCCGTCCGTCGTGGCAGACGGCAAATAAGCTGATTCATGTAGTGTCGTGATATTATTCCATTGCATGCACCTGCTTTGTTTGATTGTTATGCTAGGAACGGATACATCGTCCTACCAGTGGACATCGTTCCTTACCGGAACACGTTGGCAGCGGCAGAGGACAAGACCCAGGACTGGGACGCTCAAGTGCCTCTACCTCAGCACATTCATATGGGTCCGGATGGTTACTACGGGTGGTGATCACCAAGCTAGGCAAAAGCCTAAGCTTGGGGAGTACGTATTCATCACTTACATTACATTCATGTTCACATATTTCACTTTAGTTGTCGGTGTTCATCCTTTTTCATTGTATTATCCATTTTATATTCATTTTCTCGCTTTCTCCTTGTGTTTTTGAAAAAAATTGAGAAAATCCAAAAAATATATTTCTCACTTCTTTTCAGTTTTTCTTCCTAGTTTAAATTAGTGGTAGTATTAAAAAGAAAACCCAAAAAGATTTCTCATTCTTCTTTTGGTTGTTTGTAGCTTTCTCGTGTATATAGTTTTTTTTCGTTTTTTATTTTCCTTTATTAATTTGCTTCCTTCAAGAAAAATTAAAAACTCCAAAAATATTTCAGTGTGTTACTCTGAAATTCTTTTCTTTTGTTGAGTCGTACTAAGGAGAAGACCACGATGAAAATGTTGAGTGGCTCTCATATGCATTATTGTTGATCTAACAATGAGCCCATATTATGTTGCCTTCTCCTTTGAATAAAATGTTTGTAGATTCCAGCTTAGCCTATGGCACTCTTGCACTATTATTATTTTCATATCATTCGGTCATGCAAGTGAAAGGCAATAATGACGATATATGATGAAGTTACTGAGGCAATGAAAGGCGGGTATGAACTCAACTTGTTTTTGTTTTTGTAAATATGTTTAACTCAGTATCCATGATTTAGCATATTATGATTAAACATGTTTTTATCACAATTAGAGATTATAGTTGCTCATCCATGCTTAAGTAGCTAGGAGTGGATAATGATTTATTTTAGATGTCAACATGCATTAAAATGGTTGTAATGTAGTATGATGATATGGTATCCTCCTTTGAATGTTTCGAGTGGCTAGACTTGGCATATGTTCACACATGTAGTTGATTCAAAACCAAAATAGCCTCCATATATTTATGTTCATGGTGTTTATATCCTACTCATGCTACTATTCAATGTTAACTATTCACAACGCATGTTTACGACCCTTTTCGCTCTCTAGCTGGTCGCTTCGCAACCTATTTTCTAGCCTTCACATGTACTAAGCGGGAATACTGCTTGTGCATCCAAATACTTAAACCAAACGTTCTCCCAGATGAGTCCACTATATCTACCTATATGTGGTATTACTTTGTCGTTCCAAGTAAATTTGCATGTGCCACTTCTCCAAATTTAAATGAACATTTGTTTTGTGTGCCCGTACTGCTCATGGTGCGACAGGGGTTGGTCAGTATCTTCCATGCAAAGATGGTTATTCTCATGATGAGTGTTTATTCACTCATCCTTGCACGAGAGAGGCCGGTAATCGGGATGCCCTGTCCCATGACTAAAATTGCAAATAATTAAACAAAAAAAACTCCCCCGGAAAGTTGTTGGTATGGAGGGCACCCGAGGATTCGGCTAGCTATGGCTTGTGTCTATTGGTGGAGGGGGGTAAACTTTACTTTTATTGCTTGGGAACCGCCGCTAATGTGTTTAGCATGGAAGATATTGAAAACTCACCTTGACATGAAAGGTGTACCTCCCAAAATTATATTTATCTCTGATTTAAGCTTTGAGCTCTAGCACCTCTGCAAATCCCTGCTTCCCTCTGTGAAGGGCCTATCTATTTACTTTTATGTTATTTTACTTTTATTATTGAGTCATCATCTTCTCAAACAAGCACCAGTCCTGATAGCACTATTTTCATTCTCATGCATTGTGTATAATTAATGTTGTGTGCATCATGACTGGATCTCTTCTACCATGAATTATAATGTTTAGTCGCTGCTTGAACTTCGGAGGTGCTCTACATTTATGTTTTGCGGTCTCGGAAAGGGCTAGCGAGACACCATGTTGTCATATTATATGATGATTGTTTTGACAAAGTGTTCGCAGTTGATATACTTTATTATTGCTCGCTAGTTGATTATGCCATTGATATGGGTGAATATAATTTCTAACAGTTATCATTTGCACGGTTAGTCATGATCTTTGCTGAAACCTGGGTATTATTTAAGCATATATATGGACACCAGAACAAAAGAGTTCAAAAAAGTTTTTCTTTGTCACTTTCAGTTTGTCAACTGAATTGCTTGAGGACAAGCAATGAGTTAAGCTTGGGGGAGTTGATACGTCTCCATCGTATCTACTTTTCCAAACACTATTGCTCTTGTTTTGGACTCTAATTTGCATGATTTGAGTGAAACTAACCCAGACTGGCGTTGTTTTCAGCACAACAACCATGTTGTTGTTTTTGTGCAGAAATAAAAGTTCTCGGAATTGGACGAAACTTTTTGGATATTTATTTTGGAATAAAATAAAAATACTAAAACAAAGACCCACTGGAGGGGGCCCTGCTGCCCACTAGGCAATAGGGTGCGCCACCCCCTCTAGTGCGCCCTGGTGGGTAGTGGGGCCCACGCGGCTCCGCTGACCCTAATTCCGACGATATAAATTCAGATTTCCTGAGAGAAAAATAGGAGAGGAATTTTCATCGCGTTTTATGATACGGAGCCGCCACCTCCTCCTGTTCTTAATCGGGAGGCTAGATCTGGAGTCCAACCGGGGCTCTAGAGAGGGGGATATTCCGTCGTCGTCATCATCAAGCATCCTCCATCACCAATTTCATGATGCTCACCATCGGGAGTGAGTAACTCCTTCGTAGGCTTGCTGGACGGTGATGGCTTGGATGTGATTCATCATGTAATCGAGTTAGTTCTGTTAGGGCTTGATCCCTAGTATCCACTATGTTCCGAGATTGATGTTGCTATGACTTTGCTATGCCTAATGCTTATCACTAGGGCCCGAGTGCCATGATTTCATATTTGAACCGTTTATGTTTTCACCAATATATTTGTGTTCTTGATCCTACCATGCAAGTTATACACACCTATTACATGTTATGATCCGCATACCCCAAGGTGCAACTAATTGGGATTCTTTCAGGTGATTACCATAATTTGAGGAGTTCTTGTATTCACTATGTGTTAATACTTTGTTATGGTTCTCTATTAAAAGGAGGCCTTATTATCCCTTAGTTTCCTTATGGACCCCGCTGCCACGGGAGGGTAGGACAAAAGATGTCATGCAAGTTATTTTCCATAAGCACGTATGACTATATACGGAATACATGCCTACATTACATTGATGAATTGAAGCTAGTTCTGTGTCGCCCTAGGTTATGACTGTTATATGATGAATATTTCCAACGTTATCACCGATCCAATGCCTACGAGCTTTTCACATATTGTTCTTGCTAAGTTACTATTGTTATTGCTACTGTCACAACTGCTACAAAATTATTGCTACTACTATTAGGTCGCTATTGCTACTATCACGGTCAAATTACCATACTATTGTGCTACTGATCACGCTGCTGCAGATATTTAGTCTCTAGGTGTGGTTGAATTGACAACTCAACTGCTAATACTTACAAATTCTTTGGCTCCTCTTGTGTCGAATCAATAAATTTGGGTTGAATACTCTACCATCGAAAACTGTTGCGACCCCTATACTTGTGGGTTATCAGATGTTGATACATCTCCAACATATCTATATTTTTTATTGTTCCATGCTATTATAGTATTAATCTTGGGTGTTTATTAAGCAATTATATTCAATTATAGATACGTCCATTTTGTATCATGTTTATCTACTGTTATTTATGATGTTTTTATGCATAATAATGCTTTTCGGAGTAATTCTAATGCCTTTTCTCTCATATTATGCAAGGTACACACAAAGAGGGAGAATTCCGGCAGCTGTAAATCTGGACCTGAAAAAGCTACGTCAGGCTATCTATTCTGCACAACTCCAAATGAACTGAAACTTCACGAGGATTTTTTATGGAATAAGTAGGAAATACTGGAGCAAATAACCACCGGAGGGGGGCCACCTGGTGAGCACAAGACACCAGGGCGCGCTGATAACCCACAAGTATAGGGGATCGCAACAGTTTTTGAGGGTAGAGTATTCAACCCAAATTTATAGATTCGAGACAAGGGGAGCCAAAGAATATTTTAAGGTATTAGCAGCTGAGTTGTCAATTCAACCACACTGGAGATTATTTATCTGCAGCAACGTGATCAGTAGCAAAGTAATATGATAGTTTTGATAGCAGTGACAGCAGCAATAGTAACAGTAACAGTGATAACAGTTTTTTGTATCAGTGAGATAGCAATAGTTACTTAGCAAGAATAATATAAGGTAAATTCGTAGGAAGTGGATCCGTGACTTGTTGGATGATATTCATCATGAGACAGTTATAACCTAGGGCGATACGGCACTAGCTCCAGTTCATCAATATAATGTAGGCACGTATTCCGTAAATAGTCATACGTGCTTATGGAAAGAACTTGCATGACATCTTTTGTCCTACCCTCCCGTGGTAGCGGGGTCCATATTGGAAACTAAGGGATATTAAGGCCTCCTTTTAATAGAGAACCGGAACAAAGCATTAACACACGATGAATACATGAACTCCTCAAACTACGATCATCACCGAGAGTGGTCCCGACTATTGTCACTACGGGGTTACCGGATCATAACACGTAGTAGGTGACTATAACTTGCAAGATCGTATCTAGAACATGGATGTAATGGTGATAACATAAACGGTTCAGATCTGAAATCATGGCACCCGGGCCCAAAGTGACAAGCATTAAGCATGGAAAAGTCATAGCAATATCAATCTTAGAACATAGTGGATACTAGGGATCAGGCCCTAACAAAACTAACTCGATTACATGATGAATCTCATCCAACTCCTCACCGACCAGCGAGCCTACGAAGGAATTACTCACTCCCGGTGGGGAGCATCATGGAATTGGCGATGGAGAAGGGTTGGTGATGACGAAGGACAAAGATCCCCATCTCCGGAGCCCCAAACGGACTCCAGATCTGGCCTCCCGAGGAAGAACAGGAGGTGGCGGCTGCTCCGTCTCGTGGATCACGATAATTCTTTCTCCCTCAATTTTTTGGAAAAATAGGATTTTATAGTATCCGGGGGATCGTCTGCGGGGCCACCAGGTGGGGACAACCCACCTGGGCGCGCCTGGTGAGGGGGGCGCGCCCTGGTGGGTTGTACCCACCCAGGTGCCTCTCCAGCAGGTCTTGGCTCCAGAACTTCTTGTTTATTGTATAAAAAATCCTCGCAAAGTTTCGTGCCATTCCAAGAACTTTTATTTCTGCACAAAAACAACACCATGGTAGTTCTGCTGAAAACAACGTTAGTCCGGGGTTAGTTTCATTCAAATCATGCAAGTTAGAGTCCAAAACAAGAGGAAAATCGTTAGGAAAAGTAGATACGTTGGAGACGTATCAACTCCCCCAAGCTTAAACCTTTGCTTGTCCTCAAGTAATTCAGTTGATAAACTGAAAGTGAAAAAGAAAAAAAAAATACGAACTCTTTTGCTCTTGTTTGCAGAAATAAGCTTAAACAACACCCAGGTTTTCAGCCAACACTATAACTAACCATGTCGACAATAACTCTTAGAAATTATATTAACTCATATCAATGACATAAACAACTAGCGAGCAATAATAAGGTATATCAAACGGCAACTTGTTATCAAAACAACTATGATATAATATGACAATAGTGGTATCTAGCCCTTTCTGAGACCGCAAAACACAAATGCAGGGCACCTCCAAAGTTCAAGCAGCGACTAGACATTGTAATTCATGGTAGAAAAAGATCCAGTCATGATGCACCCAACATTAGCAACACACAATACATCAGCATGAGAGCAGTGCTCTCAGGTTCTGGCGCTTATTTTAGAAGGTGGTGACACAACATAAAAGTAAATAGATAGTCCCTTCCGAGAGGGAAGCAGGGATTTGCAGCGGTGCCAGAGCTCAAGTTTTTAAAACAGAGGTAAATGATATTTTGAGACATGCACCCTTCATATTCACTTCACGACCATCAGTTATCAACATCTTCCATGCTAAACAGGCTAGTAGCAGTTCCCAAGCGATAAAAGTAAAGGTTATGACTCCATTGGGAGTTTTTGTTTGATTATTTGGGAGATAAACTCTTTTTGCAATTTGGGACTGGGCATTCCTATTACCGCTCTTTTCTCGTGCGATGGCGAGTGAATAAACACTCGACCCTGAGAATAAACCGCTTAGCATGGAAGATACCGACCACCTCATGTCATTCCACGAACGATCCAGGCACACAAAAGGGATTTTTATTTGAAGTTTTTAGAGATGGCACATGCAAATTTACTTGGAACGGCAGGGTAATACCGCATATAGGTAGGTATGGTGGACTCATCTGGAATAACTGGAGTTTTAAGATTTTGATGCACAAGCAGTATTCCCGCTTAGTACAAGCGAAGGCTAGCAAATAAGGCATTGATAAAGGCCGAAGACTTGGAGGGGCTCCTCGGATACCCGACGTGTAAACTCTTCGGACTCACTTCGGCGATCCTCAAGGTCGAAGATGGGAAGATTTGTTGAACCAATTTTCAAGACCAACGACCGAAGATGAAGAACAGTACAGAAGAATCAAGGAGTGTCTCCAACTTGAAGACCGGTTCAGGGGGCTACTGACGGTGTCCTAGACTAGGGGGTACTCACCACGTCGTCTCCCGACCAGGTGGATCGGGCCGAGGACCCCCATGGTGGTTTACTCATGGGCCACTTTGGGCAGCTCATGCCGCATACAAGGTATATTCCATAAGACTTGATGATCAAGACAAGGACTCCTCTCCACCGACGTCGACTAGGACTCTTGTTATCCTAGGCCTTCGGTACATTATATAAGCCGAGGCTAGGCTAGTCCAGAGATGATGACATTATTCTTCATACCATTAGGGTTTAGACCACAACTTATGATCTCGAGGTAGATCAGCTCTGTACTTGATACTCCATCAATATAAACAAGAGCAGGATGTAGGGTTTTACCTCCATCAAGAGGGCCCGAACCTGGGTAAAACATCGTCTCCTTCATTCCTGTTACCATTGATCCGAGAATCCACAGCTCGGGACCCCCTACCCCGAGATCTGCCGGTTTTGACACCGACATCGGCGAGCTAGAGAGCAACAACGGTCATGAACATGTATTATGCATAAGTAACATTGGACACTAGCATGAGTAGGATATGAACACCATGAACATAAATATCATAGAGGCTATGTTGGTTTTGATTCGACTACATGCATGAACATGTGCCAAGTCAGGCCACTCGAACATTCAGAGCAGGATACCATATCATCGTACTACATCACAATCATCTTAACGCAATGTTGACATCCAAGATAAATCATTATCACTCCTAGTTACTTATGCATGGCATGAGAAACTATAATCTCTAATTGTCATTGCAAACATGTTTAATCATAATGAGCTGAATTGTGGATACTAGGTTAAACATATTTACACAAACAGAACAAGTCGAGTTCATACCAGTTTCTCTCTGCCACGACCAGTTCACCGAATATCGTCATTATTGCCTTTCACTTGCACGACCGAATGATATGAAAATAATAATAGTGCAAGAATGCCAAGGACTAAGCTGGAATCTGCAAACATTTTATTCAACAGGAGAAGACATGGTAAAATGGGCTTCTTATTAGAAATGAGAGCCACTCAATATTTTTATCATGGACTTCTCCTTGGTACGACTCAATAAAAAGAAAAGAAATTCAGAGAAACACACTGAAATATTTTTGGAATTTTTGGTTTTATCGGGAAGAAGCAAATAAAGGGAAGGCAAAAACGAGAAATCTATTTACACGGGAGAGCTCCCAGCAAGTAAAAGAAGAACAAGGAAATCTTTTTGGATTTTCTTTTAGTTACTACAGTTAAGCATGCATGAAAAGTAAACTACTGCAACTAATTCTTTTTGGTTTTTCTAAGGTTTTTTCAAACACACAGGAAGAAAACAAGAAAAATAAATTAAGCATGGATAATACAATGAAAAAGTGCGAACACCGACAACTAAAATGAAATTTGTGAACATGAATGTAATGTCGGTGAGAAACACATGCTCCCCAAGCTCACGGAGGCTCTCGATGCGGATGCCTCAGCCTGCCGTGCAACCACAACGGCCTTGTTATGGGCTCGGGCCTCGCTCTCAAGAACAAAATATCTTCCCTTGTTATCTGAAATGTAGGGACCGAGACCGGCATTGTGAACATATTTCTCAAATTCCTCCTTAATGCGCACAGGCATCATATAGTCATCGCAAGGCCATATGCATGTTTTGGTACCGGCATCTCGTGTGGAACTTTCACTTGGTTCAACATAAGACCGGCGAGCAGAGCTGTCACTAGAAGATGCCCCCAAAGATCTCCTCCTCGAAGAACTCATTCCAAAAAGGTTCATCGTGTCCACGTACAATTTTCTGAAGAAAAAAAATGGATGACAAAATTTTATCAACAAAACTTTGTAAAATTGATGGCAACTACTCATTGGGATACATAGAGGCCATAGCAAGCATTCAAACTACTTGGAACTCTAAGAATTTAACATGCAAGCTCATCTACAACAGCACCAAGAGTAGCTAATCATTCAAAACATAAACCACTAAAACAAAAACTAATTGGACAAACCGAGGAGTCACATACCAAGCAACAATCCCCCGAAACAGTTTCGAAAACGGAGCTTCGAGCAAAGAGATCGAAATCCGCGGTTTTGAGGGAAAAACACGGGAGAGGGAGCTATGGAGAATTTTTTTCTGGAGGTAGGTGATGAAGTGGTGTAAAGAGATAAGTGAGGCGGCTGCGGGAGTCCCGGATTATGGGGTCCTCGGGTGTCCGGGCTGTGTAACCTGGGCCGGACTGATGGGCCATGAAGATACAAGATACAAGGCCTTCCCCCGTGTCCGGATGGGTCTCTCCTTTGCGTGGATGGCAAGCTTGACGTCCAGATGTGTAGTTTCCTTTCTCTGCAAACCGACTTTGTACAACCCTAGGCCCCTCCGCTGTCTATATAAACCGGAGGGGTTAGTCCGTAGAGGCTATCATAAATCATATATGCTAGACTTCTAGGGTTTAGTCATTACGATCTCGAGGTAGATCAACTCTTGTAACCCCTATACTCACCATAGTCAATCAAGCAGGACATAGGGTTTTACCTCCATTAACAGGGCCTGAACCTGGGTAAATATCGTGTCTCCTGCGTCCCGTTACCTATGATCCTCAGACGCACAATTCGGGCCCCCCCTACCCGAGATCTGCCGGTTTTTACACCGACATTGGTGCTTTCATTGAGAGTTCCACTGTGTCGACAGTAGAAGGTTCGATGGCTCGCCTTGTCATCAATGGTGATATCACCGTTGGGAGGAACTTATCCTCAGGACAGGTCCTCTAGCTCAACAGTTTTGCAATAAGTGCTCGCCCGGCCATCAAGCCAGTGGCAGCGCCCGCGATCGTCGAACAACATATTCGCATCAGTCTCGAACACTCCAAAGAGATGGGGTCAGCAGACATCTCATCCTTCAACGAACTGCTGGATCGCATCGCCGCCTTGGGTATCGCAACAGACTATGAGCAGATCGGGCTTAAACCCGATCAGAGGGAAATCAAGTCCCCGCCGGTCACCCATCTGGTAGCGATCGTCGAGGAACGAGCTGAGAAAACCACTTCCCCCCAAGCTAAGCACTAGCTATGTTCAGATTTCCTAGCCCTACGAGTCGGATACCCAGCCTCAGGAGGAGACTTCACGTCCCCCGAACATGGTGAGGGAGTCCTGGACTAAGGGGTCCTCGGGTGTCCGGCCTATTATCCATGGGCCGGACTGATGGGCTGTGAAGACATGAAGTCCGAAGACTGTACTCGTGTCCAGATTGGACTCTACTTGGCGTGGAAGACAAGCTTGGCGAACGACTATGAAGATTCCTTCTTATGTAACCGACTCTATGTAAACCCTAGATCCCCCCGGTGTCTATATAAACCGGAGGGATCAGTCAGAATGGACACACATTACCATAGTCATATAGGCTAGACTTCTAGGGTTTAGCCATTACGATCTCGTGGTAGATCAACTCTTGTAATACTCATATTCATCAAGATCAATCAAGCAGGAAGTAGGGTATTACCTCCATAGAGAGGGCCCGAACCTGGGTAAACATCGTGTCCCCCGTCTCCTGTTACCATCGATCCTAGACGCACAGTTCGGGACCCCCTACCCGAGATCCGCCGGTTTTGACACCGACATTGGTGCTTTCATTGAGAGTTCCGCTATGCCGTCGACAAAAGGTTTGATGGCCCCTTCAATCGTCTATAGTGACGCTGTCCAAGGATAATCCTTCCTCCCCGGACAGATCTTTGTGTTCGGCGGCTTCGTACTGCGGGCCAACTCGCTTGGCCATCTGGAGCAGATCAATAGCTACGCCCCTGACCACCAGGTCAGATTTGGAAGCTTGAACTACGTCGCGGATATTCGTGGAGACTTGATCTTCAATGGATTTGAGACCGCAGCAATCGCTCCCCCTCACTCCGATGAACGTAACCTAAATCTATCATCGAACCAGATTCAGGATATGACTCCTGTTGCTGCAATGGCCTTAGAACCAGAGCAGATCGTGCCATCCGAGGCCACATAGTCCGCGGCGCTAGAGCTGCACGCAGACTCGACACCCTGCGATGTTTGCGTCAACAGAACTTCGGACTCGTCTCCGGCTATAAGTTCTGGACTACGTACGCCTGCGGACACCAAGCTAGATCAGTTATCAATCTTTGAATTCAGCACCGCAGACGTATTCCAGCACTCACCTTTGGGCGACGTGCTAAAATCTTTAACGGAGTTGTCCTTAAAAAAGGACTCACAGCCGAACTATGTTCGGTTCGAGCCAGAGGCGGATGACGGGGAATTTAGCTTCCCACCCACCACCCACTTCATAACTACCGTCGAGGACTTAACCGACGAGCTCGACTATGGCTCCGAAGACATCGGCGGTATGGACGACGATGCCAATAAGGAGCAAGGCCAAGACCCACCATTCACTGGACGTTGGACGGCCGCCTCTTCGTACGACGTGTACATGGTTGATACTCCTAAAAGATCTGGCGACGACAAAGAAGAGCCAGATACGAATAAACACTCCGAGACACAGTCCAAACACCGGTGCCCTAAACGCCGCTCTAAGCCTCGTCGCTCAAAAGATGGCAACACTGGCACCGGAGAAAACAATACTCCGGGCGACGCCGAAAACAATGAAGACCCTGTTGGAGCCGCATCCGAACAGGAGGAGCAAGACAACGAGCAGGCTGACCCTGATAAACAGGCCACGCCCAATGACCCGGATGACGATAGTTATCGTCCACCCTCCGAGGATGATGAGAGCCTTGGCAATGAAGACTTCATCGTGCCCGAGGCACCCCTCGAGCAGGAGCGCTTTAAGCGCCAGCTCATAGCTACTGCAAGAAGCCTAAAGAAGAAGAAGCAGCAGCTCCAAGCAGATCAAGACCTACTCATCGATAGATGGACAGACGTCCTGGCAGCCGAAGAATACGACCTCAAGCGCCCAGCCAAGAGTTACCCAAAACGCAGACCGCTACCTCAGTTCGATGAGGAGGCACCAGATCCCATACCTCCCTCACGCAATGCGGACCGACCACCACGCGGTCGGGATAGTGCGGCGGACCGACCACCCCGCGGTCGGGATAAAACGGCAACTCATGCCGAACAACAGCCCGCCCCACCGCCTCGCAAAAACAGGGATAGAATAGCTCGGGTCCATACATACGACCTTCGGCAGGATCTGGACAGTAGAGCAGGACACACCAGATCAATCTACGGATCGCGAGGACGCTTCCCGACTCGGGATGACAGCCACCTATATATTCGGATGTGACAAACCTAGTCACACCCGGGCCGATAACCACAGACGGACTTCATCGGAGGTGCGCCGTGACGCGACCCGATATAGAGGCGCCGCACACCCTCACTGCTTCACAGATGAGGTGCTGGATCACGAATTCCCCGAGGGGTTCAAGCCCGTCAATATTGAATTATACGACGGAACAACCGATCCTGCAGTATGGATTGAGGACTTTATTCTCCACATACACATGGCCCGTGGAGACGACCTCCACGCCATCAAATACCTCCCACTAAAGCTCAAAGGGCCAGCTCGACATTGGCTAAATAGCCTGCCTGAAAATTCCATTGGCAGCTGGGAGGACTTGGAAGAAGCCTTCCTTGACAACTTCCAAGGTACATATGTCCGGCCACCCGATGCCGATGACTTAAGCCACATAGTTCAACAAACCTGGAGAATCAGCCAGAAAATTCTGGACTAGGTTCCTAACCAAAAAGAACCAGATCGTTGACTGTCCGGATGCCGAAGCCCTGGCGGCCTTTAAACACAGCATCTGTGACGAATGGCTAGCCCGCCACCTCGGCCAAGAAAAGCCGAGGTCCATGGCAGCCCTCACGACACCTATGACCCGCTTTTGCGCGGGAGAGGATAGTTGGCTGGCTCGCAGTACAAACACAACCAACGAAGCAGGCCCCTTTGACGCCAAAAACAGCACCAGCAAGCTCCGGCGCAACATACACAAACGCCGAAGCAATGGCGATAACACCGATGACACTACAGTTCACGCCGGATTCAGTGGCTCCAAGTCCAGCCAGCGAAAGAAGCCCTATAAAAGGAACGGCGGAGGACCATCCAGCTTGGACCGCATACTCGATCGTCCGTGCCAGATACATGGCACCCCAGACAAACCGGCTAACCATACTAACAGAGATTGCCGAGTCTTTAAGCAAGCCAGCAAGGTAAATAGCGGAAACAAGAAAAGGGAATCACAGAGCAAGGACGATGACGAGGAGCCCCGGCAGCCGAACACTGGGGGGCAGAAGAAATTCCCGCCTCAAGTCAAAATGGTGAACATGATATATGCTACACACATCCCCAAAAGGGGGCGCAAGCGCGCACTCAAATACGTCTATGCGGTAGAGCCAGTCACCCCAAAATTCAACCCATGGTCGTCATTCCCAATCACCTTCGATAGTCGTGATCATCCAACTAGCATCTGTCATGGCAGTTCGGCCGCATTGGTACTCGACCCAATCATCGACGGATTTCACATGACACGAGTCCTAATGGATGGTGGTAGTAGCCTCAACCTGCTCTATCAGGATACAGTACGCAAAATGGGCATTAATCCCTCACGAATCAGGCCCACGATAACTACCTTCAAAGGAGTTATACCAGGCGTTGAGGCCCGTTGTACGGGCTCAATCACGCTGGAGGTGGTCTTCGGTTCCCCGGACAACTTTCGAAGCTAAGAGCTAATCTTCGATATCGTCCCCTTCCGTAGTGGCTACCACGCACTGCTCGGACGAACCGCGTTTGCTAGATTCAACGCGGTGCCACATTATGCTTATCTCAAGCTCAAGATGCCCGGTCCACACGGCGTCATTACAGTAAATGGAAACACAGAACGTTCCTTCGTACAGAGGAGCATACCGCAGCCCTAGCAGCAGAAGTACAGAGCGGCCTTCTCAAGCGGCACCATAATCCGGCCGCCGAGACCCTGGACATTGTTAAGAAGGTCCGGACTACACTGCAACAGGGCAGCTCGGTCTGTCAAGAGCTGAATTAGTAAATTTGGCCTCCGTCCCAACCCCGATGAGGAAATAGCATCTGTACCACGCGTACATAACTACGCACTCAAAACCCCATGGGTACTGACGGAGGCATAACTCGCTCGCGATCCACAATGCGGCTTGACCGACCATGGGATTCGCACGCCTTTACTTTTTATTTTTTATTATTATTACGAGTTTTTTCTCCTTTCGAGGTCTACACGGACGACCCGCCTGCAGAACACACCAAGGAGTAAGGGAGCTCTGTCATACAAGGGAACCCCCAGGTGGTCTCTACTAAACGATTGCCATACCTGTTTTATATACCCGCATGCAGCTCGCCCTTGGTTGCGACATGTTAAATAGCTTTACTTGCTTATCGTATTACTTGCACAAAGTACGCCTCGACATACTAATTACATCACAATAGTGAATACATGGCGGGGTCAGCTTATTACTCAATTTTCCTGTTTCCTCACCTTTGTATATATTGCTTATCGCACGCGTACACCATTGTACGTATCATTATGCTAGGGGCTTCATCACACCCCGCATTATGGCAATAAAAGTCCGAACACTTCTACAGTATAGTTCGGCACCCCGAACTTATAGCATTATATGCATCGGCTCTGAATCATGTCTTTGGTCAATAGTTGGGTTGCCCGGCTCCTATGCTTGCTACCTTACGTTCCGTTATATCGTCTAGGGTAGTAAAGGGAGAACTACTGCGATTGTGTCCCGGTTCTTCCGGACGAGCACCTCAGTAGATGTCGGAGTAAATGGCCACGGGTAGCCACACCGACTACCCCTGGTTCTTCAGAAAAATTATCAGGCCTTTGGGCCTTCAAGCACTCCAAGCATTTGGGCCGCCCTCCCTGGCCGGCTACCTCTAAAGCCAACTCCCGGAAGGCGACCCAGCCTCGAGCAACCTCTCCCCAAGACGACTACGGGGTGGCCGACTCCAAGAAGCCGGCCAAGAAGGACGCCGGCTCCTAGCAGCCGGCCGAGACCACAACCACCAAAGCTGTTCCCACATAACGGCGACACGACGGGGTGTGGCCACAGTGCGGCCCACTACCCCCGAAGCCCGAGGCGGGCATGGCTACAGGAGGCCGTACGGGACGGCTGTCTCCCATGCGACTCGGCACTGTAGCCATGCTAGCCTCGACGTCATCCACGACCCACTCCTGTACGGCCCAAGGACGGTGGGCCCCTTCAGCCAGAGAGAGGCGTGAAGGCGGCCCGGCCTTTCCCAGTCGGCCAAGAGTGTAGCCGGCCTCCAAAAGCCGGCTACTCCCTTCCTCGAAGCAGGAGCCCCATTAAGGAGACAAGACGAGGTAAGGCTACAGTGATAGCCCCCGAGGCGGCCCACTGTAGCCACGCTTACCTCGACAAAGCCATCGTCATCACAGGCGAGGCTACAGTAAGCAGCCGCTGACAAGACCCTAGGCGGTGGGGCCGGCCTGTCGATCAAGTAGCCGGCAGCCGGCGGGACCCACCAGCCGGCGGGACCCAGCAGCCGGCGAGCGTAGACACTGACGGCTGGGACCAGTTCCCAGTCGGATTACCATTGTACCCCCGGGGGGGTAGGCCTATATAAACCCCCCGGAGCACCCATGCAAAGGGTTCGCACCCAAGCATAGTTGGCCTCTGAGCATAGAGTTGCCCTCTAAGCATAGCACACACACAATAGGTAGAGAGAAGCAAGAGCTAGCCTTGTTCTTCTTCTCCCTTGATCACAACAGCTCTAGGAGCGATTGTAGCTACCTTTTATCGATCTAGTGATCATGCGGAGACCCCGCAGAGCAGGACTAGGGGTGTTATCTCCTCGGAGAGCCCCGAATCTGGGTAAGATTCGCCGGCGTGCATGTCTTCGCCTCATCCCGTTTCCAGGCACCGGCGACGTTTTATTGGCTCCCACAATGATAAGCCATCCCTTGGCATATGTCGCACCAACCACCCGACATTTGGCACCCACCGTGGGGCCAGGTGCACCGTCGTCCGGAGACCTGTTCTGGACGGGAACCCTCTTCCTCCCCCGCGAGCGCAGCCAGCCTGCTGCGCCCGATGGCGTTTGCCACGACGCGCTGCAAGGCATCGACGACGCCTGCACTGCGAGCTGCCTCGCCGATCTGCTCGGCGAGACTCGCATCTCCGACGAACTTGCGTCCGACGCAGGCACCGACTACCCCGAGAGCCGCCTCGTCAGCTTCCTCGACCAACTTCACGTCTCCAGCGAGCCTGCTGCGGACATGGAGTCTGTCGGCTCCACCGACCCGATGCTCATCGACTCCGACACCGCGTCGCTTGACGCCTACCCCTCCGACGTGGTGGTCTTCGACGACCCCCTCCCTCGAGCTGACAGCGGCAGCAGCGCTGTCACCGAAGTGCTGGTCGTCAGCCACGTCTCCAACTCGGGCGAGAATGCCCGCGACGCTCAGCAAGCGGCGATGCACGACCTCTCCGTCCCCATCCCGGCCGACGCCGACGCCGAGACCCTGGAGGCACGCCGCCTTGCCCTCATCGCGGAGGGCCAGAAGATAGCCTCGATGAGACGCCTCACCGAGGCCCACCAGCGCGAAGTCGACCGCGCCGCCTTCGGCACGCCGCTGCCTAGCGGCCCGAGTCGAGCCGGCTTCGTCCAGAAGCGCGGCACAGCCGTTGCCAGCATGCTGGGCGCAGATCGCCCCGTCTACGCTACCCCGCTCGAGAATCTGTGAGCCGCTCAGGCGGCTGCAGAGGAGCTCAATGGGTTGGGAGCCGACGAGCTCCCCTACATGACAAGACGGATCCAACAGCTGATCGACGCGGCTGCAGAACGGCACGAAGCCGGCGCCCGCGCTGATAGTCATCCCCCGCGCAGGGAGCACGCCGCGACGTCCCGCTCGCCGACTGCGAGCGGCGCGCGCCAGAAGAAAGACAAGGAGCCGGCTGCCAGCCGCAGCCGGACTCGCATCACCATCGAGCGCGACGCGGATGGCCGCCCTCGAGCTGTAGAGCACCAAGGGAATCTGCCTCCTCCCCCACCTCGAAGAGAAAGACGCCTCACTCCGCCGCCCATCACACACCCGACTCTTGGCGACCGACTCGGCCGCCGAGAAGGAGTCGGCGAGAACGACGCCCACCACAGGATCGACCGCCTTGCTCGGTCCTTGGCATTAGAAGAAGAAGACGATGTCGGCCCGCCATGCTTTGGCCCCCGCATCCGCGACGAGCCCTTTCCCAAAGGGTTCTCGCTCCCCAGAGACACTCCCAAGTACAACGGCTCGGTGAAGCCGGAAGATTGGCTCATCGACTACTCCACGGCCGTCAGCATAGCCAACGGCAATCGGCGCGTCGCCGTGAAGTACGTCCCCCTCATGCTGCAAGGCATGGCACGCACATGGCTCAACAGCCTCAAGCCCTACAGCATCAACAGCTGGCTGGACTTCACCGAAGTCTTCGTCCGCAACTTCACCAGCACCTACAAGCGGCCTCCCAAGCCTCGCGAGCTCTCTCCTCTGCGTCCAAGGGCCCAACGAGTCGACCCGCGACTACCTCACGCGATGGGCCGAGCTCCGCAACTCCTGCGAAGGGGTGCACGAGGTCCAAGCCATCGAGTACTTCACCGCCGGGTGCCGAGAGGGCACCCTCCTCAAGCACCGACTCCTCTGCGACGAGCCGGCTACCCTCGATGAGTTGCTGATCATCGCCGACAAGTACGCCACCGCCGACTCCTCGATGAAGACCGAGCTCTGAGTGGATGCCTCGGGGAAGGTGATCGCTCCGGCTCCCAAGACGCCGGCTGGCGATTCCAATCGGCGCCCCTACCAGAACGACCACAAGCACAAGGGCCCCATGCCGACTTCCTCCAGTCGGCAGGTGGCCACAGTTGAAGACGAGCAGCCCGAAGAACGGCCCGCTCCCAAGAAGAAGGGTGGCCGGCCGCCTTGGCAGCCGGCCTTCTCCTACAAGCAGGCTCTTGATGCCCCCTGCAAGTTTCATAGCGGCGCGAAGCCGTCCAACCACACAACCCGGAAATGCCACTGGCTCACCCGCATCACCAAGGGCGAGGGAATGCAGCCGCCTCCTCCTCCTCCCGGCCCGCCGCCTCCAGCCCCTCAGCAGCCGGCGGCTCGACCGGCAGTCGGCGCCATCCAAGACGAATTCCCCGAAGAGCATGCCGCCTACGTCGTCTTCACAGGTCAAGCCGACGACAAGCGCAGCCGACGCCGGCATCACCAAGAAGTGAATGCAGTCGCCTCTAGCACCGCCGAGTTCATGCACTGGTCGGAAAAGCCAATCAGCTGGAGCCAGGCCGACCACCCAGAGGTGATGCCTTCGCCTGGCTCCTATGCAATGGTCTTGGATGTCACCCTCACGACGGAGAGGCGAGCTGCCAGATTTTCCCGTGTCCTGATAGATGGCGGAAGCAGTATCAACATACTGTACCGCGATACCATGGAAAAGCTGAACATCAAAGCGAAGCAGCTCATGCCAAGCCGCACCGTCTTCCATGGTATCGTTCCTGGCCTATCTTGCTCTCCGATCGGCAAGATCAAGATGGATGTTCTCTTCAGAGACAAAGATCATTTTTGCCGGGAAGCAATATGGTTCGAGGTAGTGGATTTGGAGAGCCCCTATCATGCACTGCTCAGCCGACCTGCTTTGGCCAAGTTCGTGGCTGTGCCCCACTACGCCTACCTGAAGATGAAGATGCCGAGCTCGAAGGGGATCATCACGATAGCCGGCGACTACAAGAAGTCCATCGAGTGTGCCATGGCCAGCAGCCGGCTGGCCGAGTCCCTCGTGGTAGCAGAAGAGAAGAAGATGTTGGAACGGGTTGTGGCCATGGCCGGCAAGCAGCCGGCCTTGTCCCCCAACCCCAAGGATTGTGATGCGCAGGGCTCCTTCCAGCCTGCAAAAGAGACGAAGAAGATACCTCTGGACCCGGAGAACCCGGAGAGGTTCGCCGTGATTGGGGCGAACTTGGACAGTAAATAGGAAGGCGAGCTCATCGACTTCCTCCGTGAGAATCGAGACATCTTTGCATGGTCCCCAAAGGACATGCCGGGTGTCCCGAAGGATTTCGCCGAGCACAAACTACATGTCCGAGCTGATGCGAAGCCGGTCAAGCAACCCCTCCGCCGACTATCAGAAGAGAAGCAAAGAATTGTGGGAGAAGAGATAGCCCGGCTCCTTGCCGCCGGCTTTATCATGGAAGTATTCTTTCCAGAATGGCTTGCCAACCCAGTTCTGGTTCTGAAGAAGAATAACAAGTGGCGTATGTGTATAGACTACACGAGTTTGAACAAGGCCTGCCCAAAAGATCCGTTTGCTTTGCCACGGATTGACCAAGTGATAGACTCCATAGCCGGATGCGAGCTGTTAAGTTTTTTGGATGCATACTCAGGGTATCATCAGATCAAGTTGGACCCGGCTGACCGCCTGAAGACTGCCTTCATCACACCCTTTGGAGCTTTCTGCTACCTGACAATGACATTCGGCTTGAGAAATGCCGGTGCCACTTTTCAGCGTTGCATGCAGAAATGTCTCTTGAAGCAACTCGGCAGAAATGCCCACGTCTACGTAGACGACATTGTGGTGAAGACAGAGAAGCGCGGTACCTTGCTGGAAGACCTGAAAGAAACATTTGCCAACTTGCGCCGATTCCAGATCAAGCTCAACCCCGAGAAGTGCGTGTTCAGAGTGCCAGCCAGCCAGCTGCTAGGCTTCCTGGTCTCCGAACGCGGCATTGAGTGCAACCCTGTCAAGATCAAGGCCATCGAGAGGATGGAGATTCCCACCAAGCTGCGAGATGTGCAGAAGTTCACTGGCTGCTTAGCCTCCCTGAACCGTTTTATCAGCCGACTAGGAGAGAAGGCTCTCCCTCTGTACCGACTCATGAAGAAGTCCACCCACTTCGAGTGGAATGATCAAGCCGACCAAGCCTTTCATGAGTTCAAGAAAATGTTGACCACTCCGCCTGTCCTGGCTGCGCCGACTGAGAAGGAGCCCATGCTCCTCTACATCGCCGCGACAAGCCGAGTCGTCAGCACTGTTGTTGTGGTCCAGCGCCCGGAGGAAGGCCGAGCCCAGCTAGTCCAGAGGCCGGTCTACTATCTCAGCGAAGTACTGTCCAGCTCAAAGCAAAACTACCCGCACTACCAGAAGATGTGCTATGGGGTGTACTTCGCTGCCAAGAAATTGAAGCCCTACTTCCAAGAGCACCCCATCACGGTCGTGTGCACTGCCCCGCTCGCTGAGATCATAGGCAGCCGGGATGCATCCAGCCGGGTGGCCAAATGGGCCATTGCCTTGGCGCCCTACACGATTTTCTATCAACCCCGCACCGCCATCAAGTCGCAAGCATTGGCCGACTTCCTCGTCGACTGGGCCGAGACCCAGTACTTACCGCCGGCTCCCGACTCTACCCATTGGCGGATGCACTTTGACGGGTCCAAGATGCGCACCGGCTGGGGAGCCGGCATCGTCCTCACCTCTCCCAAAGGCGACAAGCTCAAGTACACGCTGCAGATCCACTTCGCCGCCTCCAACAACGTGGCCGAGTACGAGGCGCTCGTACATGGGCTCCGGCTAGACAAAGAACTCGGCATACGCCGGATCCTGTGCTACGGCGACTCAGACTTGGTGGTCCAGCAGTCATCTGGCGATTGGGACGCCAAGGACGCGAACATGGCGAGTTACCGTTTCCTCGTCCAACAGATAAGCGGATACTTCGAAGGGTGCGACTTCCTCCACGTGCCAAGGGCCGACAACGACCAAGCAGATGCCCTAGCGCGGATCGGCTGCACCCGACAAGCCATACCGACTGGCGTCTCCCTCCAGCGCCTCCTCAAGGCATCCATCAAGCCGTCTCCAGAGTCAGATTCCATCTTCGTGCCGCCTACGCCAGAAACAGCCAGATCCGACTGGAGAAATCCCGCAGGCGGCACGGGGACTTCGACGAATGGCCCGGGGACTACTGTAGTCGCACCCGGCCCGGGGACTTCAGAACCCGGCTCGGGGACTGCAGCAGTCGGCCTGGGGACTGCAACGACACAAGAAGCGGTGGACGACTCCAATGCAACACCCAACCCACCCACCCGAGTCATGGTGGTCACATTAACAGAAGAAGAAGTCACAGCTCCCTCATGGGCCCAGCCCATCCTCAAGTTCCTAGTCAGCAGAGAGCTGCCGGCTGATGAGATCTCAGCAAGATTAGTGCAACGACGAGCCGCAGCATACACAATAATCAACAGAGAGCTGGTGAAGCGCAGCGTCACTGGAGTCTTCCAGCGTTGTGTCGAACCAGAAAAAGGAGTGGCAATCCTCAAAGACATCCACCAAGGCGAATGCGGCCATCACGCAGCCTCAAGATCCCTCGTGGCCAAGGCTTTCCGCCACGGTTTCTTCTGGCCGACTGCCTTGGAGGATGCTAAAGAAATAGTCAAGAGCTGCAGAGGATGTCAAGTTTTTAGTTCCAAGCAACACCTGCCGGCTTCTGCACTCAACACCATTCCCCTCACCTGGCCTTTTGCCGTCTGGGGACTGGACATGGTGGGCCCTTTCAAGACAGCCCACGGCGGCTTGACACATCTACTCGTTGTTGTGGACAAGTTCACAAAGTGGATCGAAGCCAAGCCGATTAAGAAGCTGAACGGGCCGACTGCCGTGACATTCATCACCGACATCACTACCCGGTACGGCGTGCCGCACAACATCATCACCGACAACGGCACAAACTTTGCCAAACGAGCACTGGCACGTTTCTGCGCGACGCAGGGCATCCGACTGGACTTAGCATCCGTTGCCCACCCGCAGTCAAACGGCCAGGTCGAGCGAGCAAATGGACTCATCCTCTCCGGCATCAAGCCCCGACTGGTTGTACCACTGGAGCGATCGGCCGGCTGCTGGCTCGAAGAGCTGCCGGCTGTCCTCTAGAGTCTGCGCACTACACCCAACAAGTCAACCGGCTTCACCCCATTCTTCCTCGTGTACGGTGCCGAGGCTGTCATCCCAACAGACACGAGTTCGACTCGCCTCGGATCACCATGTACACGGAGGAGGAAGCCAAAGAAGCAAGAGAAGACGGCGTCGACCTACTGGAAGAAGGCCGGCTGTTAGCCCTCAGTCGGTCCGCCATCTACCAGCAAGGGCTACGCCGCTACTACAACCGCAAGGTCAAGCCAAGATCCTTCCAAGAGGGCGACCTTGTGCTCCGGCTGATCCAGCGAACAGCCGGCCAGCACAAGCTCTCGGCCGCTTGGGAAGGCCCTTTCGTCGTCAGCAAGGCACTCGGCAACGACTCCTACTACTTGATCGACGCGAAAAAACCAAGAGCACGCAAGAGAGACGACTCCGGCAAGGAGTCGAAGCGACCATGGAACGCAAACCTCCTAAGATGATTTTACAGCTGAAAAGCAGTATGTATCACGCTCCCCTTTTTTGTATTAAGTACAAACCAACAGGCCCCCCGAACAGTACTCGGGGACTGCCTTTTATTTAATCTATGAATGAGGAGTGTCATATCTATGAATGTATTATTACATTTCAAATTCTTGTCCGGCACCGGGTTCGACTAGTCGGCCCGGGGACTGGCCGCCTTGAGCTATATTGAAAGTTCTTCCTGAAGTCAGCAAAGTAGTGCGCCGGCTCCCGAGTCCCCTCTTGTTGCAAGTCGCAGCTCAAAGAACTGACTGCCCGACTAGCAAGAGGCAAGACAGAAAGGCCGCCCACACGAAAAATGACTAAGGAACTACGAACCTATATAGCAAGAAGACAGCCTCAAAACATGCCTGCCGGCTACCAGAGCAGCCGGCTGGCCGGCTTCCTAAAAAACTTAGCTTTAGTCCAGGAGAGCTAAAGTACTTCCCCCTCCCCAATCGGCCAGGCACCCCCCCGGCTACAGATTGCAGAGCAACTGTTTGACTGGGGAGGCGGCAACTAAGGGAGGGCGGCAAAGGAAAAAGCAGAAGGACAAAAAGCTAAAGTACAAGGAAAGACCAATTGCATAAGCTATATATACATAAAGCCCCCAACAGGCAGCAACAGATATAAGTTTGAATACACCCAGTGGGTGGAATTGTGCAGACTTAACCAAACCTTGTTCAAAAGTAACAAGACAGGAAAAGCAAAAAATGGTGCACTAGAGCGCGACATGGAGGCCGAGCTGGTTGGTGAAGGCGGCCTCGCTGGCTGAAGGAGTGGCCGACTAGCGGGCCCCGGCTTGGCCACCACCTGCGGCAGGAGGCGTGGAGGCGCGCGGCGTAGTGCTGGAGGAGCGGTCAAGCTGAGGCTGGTCGGCTGCGCCACCAGTCGGCTCGGCGTCTTCACCTTCCTCCTCCTCCTCTTCACCCTCGTCGCTGGAGTCGATCTCCTCCGCCGAGTCTTCGCCATACGCAGGGTCCAGCCCGAACCACTCTTCCGGCTGGGCGACTCCATTGTCGTCCACCTCGGGGGCGAAGACGCTGGTGTCGGTGTAGTCGGCAATCGCCGAAGCCCGCCGGATGATGGCCGGCCGCGCCGGCTCCAGCTCCGTGTCGGCTTGCTGCCGCCAGGTAGCCAGCTGCTCCAGGTTCAAGCCGGGATACCAGGCCTTGACAAACTCCAGCGCCCGCCTGGCGCCGGAGCGAGCCGCCGAGGCCTTCCAAGCCTCGAAGCGGCCGACTGCCACCTCCAGCCAGTCGGCGGTCCGACTGGGGGTGCGAGGGACCGCTTGGCTGGGCCAGAGGGCGGCCAAGACCTGCGCCCGGCACGCTGAAGCCGGCGGAGCAGCCGGTGATCCGGCTGGATGCGAGCCTGGATCGCCACGAGCTGTTCCTCCAGCGAGCGGCCGGCGGTTGGCGAGATCTCGAAGCCGGCCTGCCTCTTCGCTTGGCGACGGGCCTCGATGGCCTGGTTGGCGGCAGTTGAGTAGCCAGGGAAATACTCTGCGCGAAGAAGAAGAAAGGAAGAGAAGAACACCAAAATCAGAAAACAAGCCAAAGTGGCAGATGGCAAGAAAGGACGAAGAGGTAGGCGGCTTACCGTCAACCAGATCTTCGATCTGGCCATAGCAGGAGACTAGAGTCTGCCTGGCGTCTGCCCAGCCGGCCGCCTCCGTCTCGAACTCGGCCTGGAGAGCGGCTTCGCGGTCTTGCGCCGCCTTCAGTGCCGCCTTGTGGCTTTCCTCCTGGTCGGCTAGCTTCTTGACCAGGCGGTCGCGCTCCTGCACCAAGGCGGCGAGCTCGGCATCCTTGGCACGAAGAGCAGTCTGGGACTCCCCCAGCTGTGCCCTCAGACCGGCGTTGGCCGCTGCAGGAACGGAAGAAGAAGAAGAACAATAAGAAATCGTCAAGGAAGATCCGAGCCGACTGCTCAGCAGCCGGCCCGAATCTCGGGGACTACACCCAGTGGGTGCGCTGACGCGCCCCCACATGAGATAAAGATCAAGTCACATACCTCGGCTCTCAGTAAGGTCGGCAGTCTTCTGAATCAGCTCCCGAGCCTGGGAGTTGAAGGCGGCTGCTCGAAGGTTGTGGTAGTCCTGCAAGATGGACAGAAGACCGAAGTAAGAACAAAAACAGCAAAGACAAAACTTCCAAGAAGTTCCAAGACGCCTGCTCAGCAGCCGACTCGGAACTCGGGGACTACACCCAGTGGGTGCGCTGACGCGTCCCCACGAGAGAAATCAAGATCAAGAAGAGAAATCAAGATCAAGAAAGAACAAGATGGGAATACTAACCCAGATGGCCGCCCGCGTTGCGAGGAATTCGTCGGTGAACTGCCTCAGCGCCGCGGCTTGGCTTTGGAGCCGGGTCCGGACGTCTTGTGCAGCGACGTTCACCACGGCTGTCCCTCCGCCTGGCGTCCACCCCGAGGTAGCGCTGGCCGCCTCCGCGTCTCGGGCCGACGAGCTGGAGCCCACGGCCGGCTGTGGCTCCGACGCGGCCTTCTGCGGCTCCGACGCGGCCTTCCCTGCACGCCGGCTTGGCGGAACCCGGACCGCCACCTCAGCCCCCGCGGCCGGCTCACCCTCCGCCGACTGTGCAGGCGGCGGATCAGGCGGGCCGCCTTGCGCCGTCCCAGTCGGCGGGGTCGGCTCCGGCGCCTTGTCCAAGATGACGACGTCGTCGCCGCTTCCTCCCAGCCCCGGCTGGGAGCCACTGGCTCCCCCTGGCGAGGGCTCCACGTCCCCAGGCGCCATGACGCGCAGGGGGGTGACCATCAAGGCCTCCCCTGCCGCCGCCGCGGCCTCAGCCTCTGCCTGGGCCTTGGCTGCGGCCTCGGCGAGTGCCTTCGCCGCCTCCTCCACCCGTGCCGCCTGGGCGGCCGCCGCCTTCCGTGCCTTCGCCTCCCGTGCCTCCTGCTCCTCCCGCGCCTCCCGCGCGTTCCTTTCCGTCGCCTCCTGGAGGTTGGCGCGGGGGTCCACGCGGCGGGTGGTGCTCCCAGAGCCCCTTGGCGACTTGACGACGGAGCCGGCGGCCGCCCGCTCAAGCGACAGCGGAGCCCTGATCATTGGAGGAGAAGACGAGAGTTCAAGAACCACCAAAGAAAGAAAGAGAGTACATAGAGAAAGAGAACTTACGCCGACACGGTCTGCGGCTGCTTCGCCACTTTGCGGAAGCGAGCCGCCTTCGCGGCCGCCTCTTCCCGCCTGGTGGCTGCCGCCCCGCCCTTGGGCTTCTTCGTTCGGCTGCCGAACAAGCCCTTGGCGGCGCGATGCTTCTGGCCTCCACCCCGAGCAGGCTGCGCGCCGGAGGAGCCCGCGCCGCGTCCAGATGCCGGCTGGCGGCGCGGGACGGCTTCGGCTTCATCCTTGTCCGGCCAGTCGTCGAAGGTAGCAGTGAACCCGGAGCCGCCTGCTTCGCCGCCGGCTTGGCCACCGGCCGGCTCAATGGCGTCGTCCATATGGACCGCCCCCAGGTCGGGGTCCTCCAGGTCGTGTTCCGTCCGGTCGGGGACGAAGCGACGCTCCGCGTCTGACCCGCTGGCCGGCCAAAGCAGAGGGCTCTGTCGAAGAACAAGCCGACTAAGTTAGAGTCGGCCCAGAGGAACTCGGCAACAAGGCTGAGAGAGAGAGAGAGAGAAAAAGAGTAAAGGGGAGCGTACCGTAGGCGGAGGATTGGCACGGCTATATGGCTCCTTGCCGAATTGCCACTCTTCAGAGAGTTGGCAGTTGGCGAGGTAGTTCACCATGTAGGCGACCTCGTGCTGCGGCATCTCCTTGGTGCACATTCGGCTCGGATCGAGCTGGCCGCTCATCTGACAGATCAGATGAGGCCGGCTCTGGAGCGGAAGGACCCGGCGCGTGACGAACGCAGCCAGAAGATCGGGCCCCGTTAGGCCCTCCGACTGGACCATCACCCGCAGTCGGGCGATGGCGGCGTTTCCAGCCGGCGACAGCGTCACTGCCCGGAAGGACCACTGGGGCAGCCTGCCCGCCGGTGGGCCGGCTACGTAAGCCGGCAGGTTGATGTAGTCGCCCCGCGGAGCGATGTTCCGCACGTAGAAGTACGACTTCTGCCACTTCTACACCGATTGGATTAGCGTGATGACGGGGAAGGGGTTGTCGGCGCTCGATCTCCGCGACACGATGAAGGCGCCAGTATGAGCCGGCACGCCCCGCATGCGCGTGCCCAGCTTCGATTGGAAGAACTCCCCCCAGAGCTCGAGGGTGGGGAGGACGCCGAGATAGCCCTCGCACAGGGTGACGAAGGCCGACAGCAGCACCACCGTGTTGGGGGTGAGATGGTGCGGCTGGAGCTGATAGAATTCGAGCCAGGAGCGGAAGAAGGCGCTCACTGGCAGGCCGAAGCCGCGCAAGAAGTGCGAGCGGAAGACCACCCGCTCGCCCTCCCGCGGCCTCGGCGAGATTTCCTTCGCCGGCGCAAGGCGGACCTCCACTTTGTCCGCGTCGGGTAGCCGCCGCATGTCGCGGAGGAAGTCGACGTGGTCGTCATGGACGATGGAGCCGTCCCAATCCCCGCCAAGCTGCTCTACGGCGGGAGGCATGGCGAGAGCTAGCGCGGCGTCGGAGGAGCGCGCGGTGGAAGAGCGCAGCGGCGAGGCGCTGTCGCGAGAGCGAGCGAGGGAAGAAGACGGTGGAAGTGGGAGGAGCGTGCGAGGGCCTGCCGCCCTCCACCTCCCCCTACTTATAGCCTCACGAGGCCGAAGAGGCCGGACGTGGGGGGAGACGTGGGATTGACTGCGCCCACTCCCCCCATGTCTCGCGATTATTGCGCGTAAATGCGAGCCGAAACTGCCGCACGAAACGTGCGGGCGGTTTCGGGATACAAAGGATCCGCGCCTGGGCCAGGGCACGGACGTGGCGGGCCCCCTCCCTGCGGCGACGTCCCGTCACACGCGTGGGCTGGCAGGCTTTCCGGCAACGTGGCTCGCCGACGGCCCGTGGCCGGCCCGCGGCCCGGTGCACGCACCAGCGGGTTCCCGCCCTCCGACTTCAGAAGATTTCGACTCGGGCGGCACGCCTGACCAAGGCCGGCTCCCAGCTGCCGGCTTGTCAAGACAGGAAGCTGATCGAGCTTCTCAACCCCTACTCCACCTCGAAGCCCAATCAGCTTCGGGGACTACTGTCGGAGTAAATGGCCACGGGTAGCCACACCGACTACCCCTGGTTCTTCAGAAAAATTATCAGGCCTTTGGGCCTTCAAGCACTCCAAGCATTTGGGCCGCCCTCCCTGGCCGGCTACCTCTAAAGCCGACTCCCGGAAGGCGACCCAGCCTCGAGCAACCTCTCCCCAAGACGACTACGGGGTGGCCGACTCCAAGAAGCCGGCCAAGAAGGACGCCGGCTCCTAGCAGCCGGCCGAGACCACAACCACCAAAGCTGTTCCCACATAACGGCGACACGACGGGGTGTGGCCACAGTGCGGCCCACTACCCCCGAAGCCCGAGGCGGGCATGGCTACAGGAGGCCATACGGGACGGCCGTCTCCCGTGCGGCTCGGCACTGTAGCCATACTAGCCTCGACGTCATCCACGACCCACTCCTGTACGGCCCAAGGACGGTGGGCCCCTTCAGCCGGAGAGAGGCGTGAAGGCGCCCCGGCCTTTCCCAGTCGCCCAAGAGCGTAGCCGGCCTCCAGAAGCCGGCTACTCCCTTCCTCGAAGCAGGAGCCCCATTAAGGAGACAAGACGAGGTAAGGCTACAGTGATAGCCCCCGAGGCGACCCACTGTAGGCACGCTTACCTCGACAAAGCCCTCGTCATCACAGGGGAGGCTACAGTAAGCAGCCGCCGACAAGACCCTAGGCGGTGGGGCCGGCCTGTCGATCAAGTAGCCGGCAGCCGGCGGGACCCACCAGCCAGCGGGACCCACCAGCCGGCGGAGAAGCCGGCGAGCGTAGACACTGACGGCTGGGACCAGTTCCCAGTCGGATTACCATTGTACCCCCGGGGGGTAGGCCTATATAAACCCCCCGGAGCACCCATGCAAAGGGTTCGCACCCAAGCATAGTTGGCCTCTGAGCATAGAGTTTCCCTCTAAGCATAGCACACACACCATAGATAGAGAGAAGCAAGAGCTAGCCTTGTTCTTCTTCTCCCTTGATCACAACAGCTCTAGGAGCGATTGTAGCTACCTTTTATCGATCTAGTGAACATGCGGAGACCCCGCAAAGCAGGACTAGGGGTGTTATCTCCTCGGAGAGCCCCGAACCTGGGTAAGATTCGCCGGCGTGCATGTCTTCGCCTCATCCCGTTTCCAGGCACCGGCGACGTTTTATTGGCTCCCACAATGATAAGTCATCCCTTGGCATATCTCGCACCAACCACCCGACAGTAGAGAAAGCCGAAAACTGACTCTCATGATGCGGCGAGAGCTGGCCAGCTGTTTGAGAGGTCCCAAATCGTTAGAGATTATTTCCGCTTCTTGCGAAGAATCGGTTCCCCCGATTAGGCGTGTATAATGCCCCTAGTTTGGTCTTCCAAATACCAGGGGCTCCGCCAATTTTCTTAATTGTCAAACTCCTATGGCTAAGTGAGGGCGGTAAAGGCCGCATAGTCTGATTGCCTTGTTCGTTGTGCTAAACACCTCCTTTAAGGACCAGAATGTGGAGTAAAGAGTGTTTAGAATTATCCCGAACACCCCCGTACTATCTACGTGGGGGTAGAAGCCGATGAGTGGTCAACCCTCAGATTTCATAAAACGGCCGCACAGGAGGTGAAATATAAATTTCAAGCATTATAATACATAAACATCATTGTTCCATATTACAGGACATGATAATACAAATGTTCTCATGGGAATATGACATCCTTCGAACATTGCTCCGCCACAAGGCGGGACCCCTCCAGGACACCATCAAAATAGAGCTCGGGACGACGATTCTCCTTGCCCTCCGGCGGTCCCTCGGTCATCAGCTTCTTGGCATCCAACTTTGCCCAATGCGTCTTGACGCGGGCAAAGGCCATACGCGCACCTTCAATGCAGACCGACCGCTTCACGGCTTCGAGCCGCGGATAGGCACTTACAAGCCGCTTAACAAGGCCGAAGTAGCTGCTAGGTACAGGCTCGGCAGGCCATAGCCGGACTATCAGGTCCTTCATGGCTAGCTCTGCCGACCTGTGTAGCTTGACCAACTGCTTTAGCTGGTCGCTGAAGGGTACCGGATGTTTGGGTCCAAGATATTGGGACCAGAACAGCTTCTCCGTAGACATCCCCTCTTCGGCTCTATAATACTCGGCAGTATCTGATACGCTGCACAACAGATCCATAAACGCCCCTGGAAAACCCAAATTCGGATAAGTACAAGGAACGTTTCTTTATATACTTGCCTGGCACGGTGAAAGACTTACCCGCCGCATTTTCCTTGGGCGCCTGAATTTCCTGGAGGGCGTTCTGGGCTTCGGCCCGTGCATCCTGTGCGCTCTGGCGGACCTTCGCCAGTTAGGACTCTTGAGCCTTACAATCGCGCTCCAAGGACTCCAATCTCTTGATCGCTCCCTGGAGTTGTTGCTGCGCCTCGCCCACCTGGGCCTCGTGCTTCTTGCGCGCAGCGCGCTCCCTGGCCAGTTCGTCCTCTGCCTCAGCTAACGCCTTTTTAAGGGTCGCCACCTCGGTCATGGCCGCTAATAAAATTCATGGCACTTCAGTCAGCTTGAACAATTTACTCCTCAATATACACACAGGTTACTGCATACCTTCGCTATCCTCCAGCTGCTTTTTCATGTGGCCGAGCTCTTCCTCGGCCCGCTCCAGTTTCTGCTTCAATCCAGAGACCTCCGCAGTTTGAGCGGTAGCAGCCCGCAACGAGGCCTGCTTATCCACATAGACACTTTATGTTAGACTCCGGCAAAAATTAATTTTGATCCTCTGTTCGGCTTTTCAATCCGGACACCGAACAGAGCATCAGGGGCTACTGTCTATGCTGTGATATTCTTCTTACAATTATGTGCTCACCTCAAAGCCTGCTAGAAGGCTAGCACAGGCTTCGGTCAGCCAGTTTTTTTACGGACCAAACCTTTTCAACCACCGTACCCATATGGGTACGGTGCTCATCCACGATGGAGGCGCCTTGCAGCGCTTCCAGTAGATGATACGGCGCCTCTGGTTGGACAGAGGACGCTGGTAGAACGCCCCCTCCTTTCGGGAAGGGCCGTTTGCCGGATTTTCGAGTTGCGTAGGTCTCCGGAATAGAATCCGGCTGAGGGTCGACTAGATATCGGCCCGCACCGTCCGTCTCCATAGGGGCTTTTTGCCCCATGTATTCGGCGCTCCGGGAGTCATCCTGGGACGCCGCCCTGACGATCTACGAAGTCTTCCCCCGGTCCAAGGAGGCCCTTCGAGACGCCTGCCCATCATCGCCCTTGGCCGAGGGGGAGTAAGTGGGCGGCGGCGACATGCTAGCCCTCTCCTTCGGGTCCAGCAAACCTTCCGATGAAGATAGCGGAGAGCTGTCCCGAGCCGGACTGCAATAACACGACTTAAACATTGCAAGGCAGAAAGGACGGACGTTCGGGCGCGCGTAAGGATTCTTGATACTTACAATTTAGCTCGAGGCTTGGCCAAGGAGGACCGCTCTGGACTGCTATCGACATCCCACGCGGAGTTACCCGCGGGGGAGCCTTTTCCCCTTTTGGGCGCCCTTGCCTCCAGGTTCTTGGAGGCCGCCCTCTTTTTCCTCCCCGCTTCGGGTGGGGAGTCATCTTCTTCTTCCTCCTCTTCGTCGTCATCTTCAGCATACGAAGAGTGAGTCTCATCTTCGGACAGCGCGTCCGGAGCTCCTTTCCGGCGAAGGCCACTCCTGGTCCCCTTGGGCGCTTTCCGGGCCTTCTTCTCTGGCACATCATAAGGCGTCGGAAACAACATCTTCGTCAGAAGTGGGGATTCTTGCTCCTCAGGAAGCGGAGCTGGACAGTTAATCTGCCCCGCCACCTCGATCCTGGCCTGGCAAAATGGGTAGAAGGGCATTGAATCCATCCTCAAAATATGTTGGTGAAGGGTATACCTTGAAAACATTAAAGGACTTACCGGATTGGCCTGGCGCTTTAAGCTAAGCCAGCGATCTTCAGTCATGGGCGGTGGCGTCTCGCCAGCCTTGAAGAGCGCTTTCCATATACCTTAGCGCGTCGCGCCGAAGAGCTCTAGCAGCCTCTGGTGCTTGGCTAGGTCGTATTCCCACAAATAGCAAGTCCGACGTTGGCACGGAAGGATCCGGTGAATAAGCATAACCTGGATCACATTCACAAGCTTGATCTTCTTGGTTATCATGTTCTGGACGCATGTCTGGAGTCCAGTTATCTCGCTCGAAGATCCCTAGGTCAAGCCCTTCTCTTGCCAGGAACTGAGCCGCATCGGAACTCCGGATTGGAATTCGGGGGCTGCTACCCAATCGGTGTCACACGGCTCGGTGATGTAAAACCACCTCGATTGCCATCCCTTCACCGTCTCCGCGAAGGAGCCTTCGGGCCAGGTGACATTGGGCATCTTGCCCACCATGGCGCCTCCGCACTCTGCTTGTTGACCGCTCACCACCTTCGGTTTCACATTGAAGGTCTTCAGCCATTGGCCGAAGTGAGGTGGGATGCGGAGAAAGGCCTCGCACACGACTATAAATGCCGAGATATTGAGGATAAAGTTGGGGGCCAGATCGTGGAAGTCCAACCCATAGTAAAACATCAATCCATGGACAAATGGATGAAGAGGGAATCCCAGCCCGCGGACAAAGTCTGTGAGAAACACAACCCTCTCATGGGGCTCGGGGGTAGGGACGATTTACCCTTTTTCCAGGAGTCGGTGAGCAACATTCTTGGCTAAATAGCCGGCCTCCCGGAGCTCTGTGATGTCCTTCTTCTTAACGGAGGAGGCCATCCACTTGCCTCCAGCTCCGGATTCGGACATGTTTGGAGTGCCCTCTCGAATCGAGGAAAAGCTAAAGCTTGGGCGCTAGAGCTCAAGGATGGAAGGACTAAAGGAGGGAAAGGGTGTGGGTAAAGGGAGCGAGTTCTTATCCCCTTATAAAGGTAGCGAATATCAAGCGCCTCCCCACTCGTCCTGAAAACTCGCCTATTACCAAGGGCTGTATAAATGGCACGGTTGGATTACCCATGCTCGCATTAATGAGAACCCCGCGAGAAGGGGGCACGTTCTCTACTTTGACAAGACATGCCAATGGCAACCACGTCTCAAAACGTGGAGCGGCGGACGAGAAACAGTTTGAAATTATGAACGGATAGACATGATGCCGTGTTATAAAAAGCTGTCAGTGGATAGATCTCGTGTAAAAATATATATATTCTCTCTGCGGTTATGTATGGTGTCTATGTGGCAGGTCCGGATACTATTATCGCGTCCGAAGACTATCTTGGAGTTCGGAAAGGGGAACCCGCCTTGCAATGCCGGAGACAATCTGCGCACCGGACTCCTCGTCATTGAAGCCAGGTTCAGGGGCTACTGAGGGAGTCCTCGACTAAGGGGTCCTCAGGTGTCCGGCCTATTATCCATGGGCCGGACTAATGGGCTGTGAATACATGAAGGCCGAAGACTGTACCCGTGTTCGGATTGGACTCTACTTGGCGTCGAAGGCAAGCTTGGCGAACGACTATGAAGAATCCTTCTTATGTAACCGACTCTATGTAAACCCTAGATCCCCCCGGTGTCTATATAAACCGGAGGGATCAGTCTGGAACGGACACACATTACCATAGTCATATAGGCTAGAGTTCTAGGGTTTAGCCATTACGATCTCGTGGTAGATCGACTCTTGTAATACTCATATCCATCAAGATCAATCAAGCAGGAAGTAGGGTATTACCTCCATAGAGAGGGCCCGAACCTGGGTAAACATCGTGTCCCCCGTCTCCTGTTACCATCGATCCTAGACGCACAGTTCGGGACCCCCTACCCGAGATCCACCGGTTTTGACACCGACACATGGGATCAAGTAACAAGCCCGAAGGCCCTCCGGACGTTCTCCATCATGAACTGACAAATTCGGAGACTCTTCAAGCTCCGGACTCCATTGTGGGTCGGGACGTGGATTTTAGCCCGCCCACCCACCACAACCCATATTCTCCAAGTAACTCAGGTCCTCCAGATATCTGTGACCTAATGTACATGCGGCAGCAACCTCAAGAAACGGTCCATCACTTTTGGGCCATGTTCCTCCTTGTAAACGACATTATTAAAGATTCTTGTGACGACGAAGCGGTTTCAGTTTTTTTCCACAACTGTACGGACGAGGGAATTCTTAATGCCCTCAAACGCCACCTCATCTGCACTTTGCAGAATTGGCACACATAGGGCAAAAATACTGCGCAATGGAAAGTGCCTGGCAAGCCCCAACAACCCGATGGGAACCACCTGCCTTAAAGCAGCCCGCCGGACGTGCAAGGAGGATGAACCCTTATGGGGCACCCGGTCACAAGCCTATAGGCAAGAAAAACAAGCCCTTCACGGGAGATAGAACCGCCTTGACGAATTTCTCGACAAGCCCTGTCAAATTCACACAACGCCGAACACCGAACCGACGCATAGCCTTCGAGCATGTTGGGTACTTCGGCAAGTGGCTAAGAGCGGCATGGCCATCCTTGCCAACGCTACCATGGAGAGGCACTCTTTAGTGGATGACAACCTTAACGTCTTTTCGGTGTTTGAGACCTTTTCTTCAAATAAACGGCGCAAGAGGGCGCTCCGTGACCTCGTTGAGGTTAACCAAGTAGTAGCAGTAAATCCTTGGAACGACACGGCGATAACCTTCACCACCGACGATGAACCTAGGGCCCGGTCCGTCTGAGCACCAGCCGCCTTGGTCTTAAATCCAATCATGGACGGCTTTCGACTTACCAAAGTGCTCATGGACGGCGGTAGCGGACTAAATCTCATCTACGAGGATACGCTCGACAAAATGCAGATGGACATGAGTCCTATCGAGCAAAGCAGTACCACCTTTCGAGGAATTATCCCCAACCGAGAAGCACGATGTTCGGGGAAAATCAATTTGGATGTAGTATTCGGCACGCCGGAGAATTACAGGTCCGAAGAGTTGCTTTTCCACGTGGCCCCCTTCAATAGCAGATACCATGCCCTCTTGGGGCGCGACGCCTTTGCACGCTTCCAAGCCATACCCAATTACGGGTACATGAAGCTTAAAATGCCAGGGCCTAACGGAGTGATCACCCTCACCAGTGATCCGGATGTACCACTCCGTGCCGAGAACAAAACAACATCCTTGGCCCTGGAGGCACTGTCCGAAGCTCTCGCTGCCGAAGAACTGACCAACCTGCATACCACAGTGGAAAAAGACGATGTGATCCTCGACAAACGGCCCAAGTCCACCTACTTCAAACCCGCAGACGAAATAGTCAAATTTCAAGTACACCCGACGGACCCTAATAAAACAGCATCCATTGGGATACAGCTGGATCCGGTGGTCAATACTGCCCTACGAGCATTTTTGCGCGAGAACTGGGATATCTTCGCCTGGCACCCTTCGGATATGCTTGGGATCCCACGTAGACGGGCCGAACACAGCCTTAACATCATAAAAGGATTCAAACCAGTCAAGCAGACGCTACGGCGGTTCTCCGAACCCAAACGACAGGCCATGGCTAAGTTGTTGGCCAAACTACTCGAGATCGGATTCATCAGGGAAATCAAACACCCGGATTGGCTAGCCAACCTGGTCATGGTGCCAAAGAAGGATAAATCCTGGCACCTTTGTGTCGATTTTAAAGACCTCAATAAGGTCTGCCCTAAGGACCCCTTCCCATTACCCCGCATCGACCAAATCATTGATGCAACCACGGGACACGACTCATTGTGTTTCCTCGATGCCTACTCCGGATACCATCAAATTAAGATGAAGGAGTCCAACCAGGCCGCAACGGCCTTCATTACCCCATATGGGCCTTTTTGCTTCAACACCATGCCTTTTGGGCTCAAAAATGCTGGTGCCACTTACCAACGCATGATTCAAGCATGTTTGGAAAAACAAATAGGGAAAACAGTGGAGGCATATGTGGACGGCGTGGTCATTAAGACTAAACACGCCGAATCATTGATAGATGATCTACGCCTCACCTTTGACAATCTCCGAACATATGGCATACGACTCAATCCGGAAAAATGTGTCTTCGGAGTTCCAGCTGGAAAACTACTCGGGTTCATCATCTCAAATAGAGGGATCGAAGCGAATCCAGCAAAAATTCAAGCCATATCACAAATGGAAACGCCAATAGACTTAAAGCAGGTCCAGAAGTTAGCGGGGTGCATGGCAGCTTTGAGCCCCTTTATCTCCAGACTAGGAGAAAAAGCACTGCCTCTCTATCGACTGCTCCAACGCACCGACCATTTTGAATGGATAGATGCGGCTACAGCCGGATTGGAAGAAATAAAGAACTTGCTAGCAAGCAACCCAATCCTCGCTGCACCAAGTGCGGGTGAGCCTATGTTGCTCTACATAGCCGCGACTCACCAGGTGGTGAGCGTCGTACTCGTCGTCGAACGAAAGGAAGATGGACATAAATTCCCATTACAGAAACCGGTACACTATGTATCGACGGTCCTCACACCATGCATGTCTCGATATCCGCACTATTAGAAGATAGCATATGCGGTCTTTATGGCATCCCGGAAGCTGGGACACTACTTTCAAGAGTGTTCGATTATAGTGGCATCCGAAGTACCACTCAATGACATCATAAATAATCGGGATGCCATAGGCCGCATAGCGAAGTAGGCCATCGAGCTCCTACCATTTGAAATAACATATAAGCCACGACGAGCTATTAAATCTCAGGTGCTGGCCGACTTTGTCGCCGAGTGGACAGAGGCCGAACAACCCAAAGAGTACAGTGCATACTCCAACTGTATAATGCACTTTGACGGCTCTAAAATGTTAGCCAGACTGGGGGCTGGCGTCTTCCTAACATCCCCTACAGGGGATACAGTACGCTACGTGCTACAAATCTTGTATACGGACTCCAATAACGCAGCCGAATACGAAGCATTGCTACACGGCCTCTGAATGGCTGTCTCCATGAGCATACAATGCCTAGAGGTGCACGGAGATTCAAATCTCACAATATCCCAGATAAACGGAGAGTTCGATGCGAAAGATCCAAAGATGGCAGCATACCGAAACGCCGTACTCAACATATCAGCTCGGTTTGAAGGGCTCAAGTTTCACCACGTGGCCCGGGAGAGTAATCAGGCGGCAGACATCCTTGCTCAAATGGGCGCTAAACGCGACCCCGTCCTGCCGAATACCTCCGTCGAGATGCTCTTTAAGCCATCTGTGGCCGATCATACCACAAGAGGCCGAACACAATTCCGATATCATCGGAGGCTCGGGCACCGAAATAACTCCTTCCGCCCATGTTATCATGGCAGCCATTGCTCCATGGACCGAACCCTTCCTAGCCTACCTTAATAGGTAGGAGCTCCATGATGACCAGAACGAGCCTTGTCGCATAGTTCGACGTTCTATAGCCTACAAAATTCATGAAGGTGAACTCTACAAGAAAAGTACCACCAGGGTCCTTCAAAGGTGCATCTCTGAAGAGGAGGGACGGCAGCTCTTGGCTGAAATACATGCCGGTCTCGGTGGCCATCACGCGGCAGCTCGGGACCTCGTAAGTAAGGCTTTCCATACTGGTTTCTTTTGGCCAACGGCCCGAGCAGACGCACAGTCCCTTGTACAACGTTGCGTAGGTTGTCAGCTTTTTGCCAACCAAAGTCATATGCCGCCCACTGCCCTGATCCCCATTACTTGGCCTTTTGCAGTCTAGGGGCAAGATATGGTCGGACCCCTTAAAGGTGGCAGTCATAAGAAGAAATATTTGCTGGTCCTGGTGGATAAATTCACTAAATGGATAGAGGCTAAACAAGTAAAAACGGCCGAAGCAGGGCCGGTGATTGATTTCATATCCGGCGTCGTACACTGTTACGGTGTCCCGCACAGGATCATCACTGACAATGGCTCTAACTTCATAGAGATGAGGTGAAAAATTGCTATACTAACTTGGGCATTAAGCTCGATTACGCCTCTGTATATCACCCTCAAACGAATGGTCAAGTCGAACGGGCCAATGGCCTGATAATGAGTGGCATTAAACCCAGACTAGTGTGATCCCTACGAGAGTCAGATAAGCACTGGGTCGAGGAACTCGATTCCGTACTCTAGGGCCTGCGAACTATGCCCAATCGCACGACCGGATACACACCTTTTTTCATGGTGTATGGCGTAGAGGCTGTCTTGCCCTGCGATATTATTCATGACTCACCTCGAGTGCGCATGTACGAAGAGAGAGAAGCCGAACTCGATCGACATGACGACTTGGATAGCCTTGAAGAGGAGCGTGATGTGTCACGAACCCGTTCTTCATTTTATCAATAGCAGGCTCGGCAATACCAAAGCAGAGAAGTGCGGGCCAAGACTTATAATATCGGCAAACTCGTTTTGTGCCTCCCCAGAGAAAAAGAAGGACAAGCTCAAACCAAAATGGGAGGGCCCCTTCATCATAGATGAAGTTCTAACTGGAGGAGCCTATCACCTTCATAACGCATCGGATAATCGCCTTGAGCCAAACCCATGGAACGCTGCTCGGCTCCAAAGATTCTACGCATAAGTTCGGCCATGTACCTTTCATTTCCTTTTCTTTTCCCTCTTTGTTTTTTATTTTTTCCTAGTTTTTTACACTTTTCCTAGACTGTGTTCGGTTCTACTGAACGCTTACAGGGCACACATCCTTAAATGTATGCACCCTATTGTGCCTGGGGGCTTCTTTAACGAAGCCTAATATTAAACAGTTGCGAGCCTATGTTGGCTATGTCGTGTGATTTCCGTAATCCTTTGCCATTATATGCACCTCTATGACTTAAGTTTTTGCCAAGCCGGGTTGCCTCGCTCCTGTGTTTATACCCTACGTTCCCGATTGTTTGGCTAGGGCATAAAGTGAGCACCTCTGCGATTGTCACAACCGGGTACTCCGGACCTGTACCTCAGACGGGTGAAGCCGAAAGCTAGCGTTCTTAAGGGAATAATTGGTCGGCAAAACAACGACCAATTACTTGTGTTTTGCAACTATTGCCATCATATGGGACAGGCTTCCCATAATTCGGATTTAAGCCTAGGCGGGCATAATTAAGCCTGCCAACCAAGGAAAGGAACCCTTAACGGAACTATTTTCCTTGGAAGATGTTTTCTAACATAACTCCCCGAACACAATTTTGTCTGTTTGTGCAATATGACCGGATTGCCTGGTTTTCGGACATAAGGAATATTTCTTGCATTCCAATATAGTATCCGGAAACACTCCACCTTTACTGTTCGGAGGTTGAAGCCGAAGGCCTGCGATGACAATTTTTTTTGATATGTTCGGATGACAATAGGAATCAATACAAAACAATACTTTAGTACAATACATCGAATGCCTACTCTTCCTCTACGCCATCCATAAGACTATCTAACTTATAGTCTTGCTAGGAATACTTTGCAGCCACTGTTACTTGGTCATACACCAAGTTCAGCGGAATCTCCTTTCCATCCAGTCCCTTTGGTCCCACTCGGGCCATATGATTCGGATCTAGCTTGGTAAAGCGTGTTTTCACCATGGCCCAGGCTTGTCGTGCGCCTTCACGGCAGGCTGACGTTTTCCATAGCTCAAAGCAACGCCTGGCACCTTTAAACAGGTTTGCTAAACCCTCCATGCTTTCTGGAGGAGTGTCGGATGGCCATAAAGCCTTAATCATACTCCTCATAGCTTTCCGGGCTCGCTCGTGCACCACAGTTAGCTCTTTCAGAACATCGCCCTGAATTCCGGATACTTCTTCTCCTGGCCAACCAATTATTAGACCCGCAGCCAGAGATTCATGACATTCCGAATTGTGGACCAAACACGTGCTTATATGATGGTTTTAAATAAAGACGTAGTGAACATGCCACCCTTCAACTTTTCATTCTCTTGTTGAGCGGCCAAGAGTTAAGCTTTTAAGCTCTCTATTTCTTCGGATCGTTCATCTTTTCCATCCTCGTGTTTTCTCTTCTGGGACGCCTTCTTCATACCCACCAATTCGGCAGTCATGGCGTGCAGCTGCATTTGGCTTGATTCCAGCTACTGGGACAGTACAACGTTCTTCTCTTTGAGTACCTACAAGTTATATCGATCCTTAAATCAGTCGGATCCACCGCTTCATGTCTCGGGGGCTACTGATATATGCATATTAAAATTGTGCAGGCTTTATACCTGGATATTTTGGGAGAACAATTTTGTAACTCCGATGAGTCCGTCTCGAGCGGCTCGAATATATGCGTCCATCGAACTATGTGCGGTGAACTCCTGTTCAGAAAAGGCTAGGGCATGCAGGGCCTCTTTCAAATGACGATGATTCATTACGCTCTCCACCTCGGAATTTGTAACAGATACATCATCTGAATCCTCATGAGGTGACGGTACTGGCGCCATGTCTGCTCTCGTCCTAGTTGACGAGTCCGGCACCGGGTTAGCAGGTATCCTGCTAGCAGGGCGTTTTACCATCGTCTGCCGTGTGCTCCTCCTGAATCAAAGGAAAAGGGAGGCTTAGCACTCCGGACTCACACTTAGGTATATGTTATACGGACATACCTCTTGGAAGGTTGTGGGAGTTCTACGTTGCTTCCGGTCCTCTTCCGTTTTGAACGGCTATCCTGCGTATGGGCCGCCCTTGAGGGAGTATAGCCTACAGAGCGTCGATCCTACGAAATACATTTAGTACAAGGGATAATAGAGCATGCAGAAAGGACTCTTTGAATACTTACAATGGAGTAGGGGTAGGAAAGGGGATAGTCGGCGGTGGATAATATCCACCTCCGAACCGTCAAGGCTCGCCTGATAGAATACCCCATCATCGAACTCTATGTATATTTCCGGATCCTCGTGGAAATCAGGGTCTTCCTCATGGTTATAATTCTCTGGCTGAGGGGCAGGACAGTGAACGTCCTCGACCATCTTCCACCATGACTGATCCATGGCGATAAAAGGTGAATTGGTTAGCATATCAGTATGGTATTAAAAGCCGTACTAATAATCACAGTCTTACCCATTCGACGGGGTAGTACATCAAGTAGCCTTCTCGGCAGTTTATATGGAGGAATTCGTCCTTTTCGCCCTTATACAGATCGGCCAAGATTGTGGCCAGATCGGCTGGAGTATCTGGACCTTGGCGTCTGTCTCGAGACGTGTCGTCCTCTCCATTGAAGCACCATAGAGGGGTTACTCTGGATTGAAGAGGCTGGACACATCTTTTTATTGCGATGGCCATGACCTCAACTATTGAGAGTTGGGCATGGACTAATAGCTTGACCTTGCCGACCAATCTAGTCACTTCCGCACTGTCCTCGTCCTCGCGACTTCGGGGACGCCAGTTAAGGCGCTTCTTTAAGGGAGCACTGGAAAATTCAGGAATGTCGCGCCGGACTGGATCTGTCAAAGGGACGTCGTCTATGTAGAACCACTCCGAAGACCACTGAGGGTAAATCTCTTTGGGAGTACCAGGGGGTATCCGGATCAGGCTATACACCACACTTCGGCGCCACCCACTTAGAATATAGAGCCTCCTCGATGGCGGGGGACCAAGCAGAAGAACTTTTTCCATAGTTCGAAATGAGCCCCGATGCCCAAGAACAACTCGCAGAGGGCAACGAAACCTGAGATGTGTAGGATCGAACCTGGGGTGAAGTTGTGCAGTTGGATGCCATAAAATTCCAAAAGGCCCTTGAGAAAGGGGTGGATTGGAAATCCTAGACCCCGCAAAAGGAACGACACGAAGCACACCCTCTCATCCTTATTGGGGTTGGGGAAATTATCAGCCATCACGTCATTGCTGATTGAGGCTAATCCTGCTCGAACAGAGACCAGATCTTCGAGGGGAAGATATCCCTGCATCTGGAGTCGGCTGAGTTGAAGATGGGGCACGGAGCAACTCGGCCAATCACCCTCTTGAGGGCCATGGGGCGCGAAGAAGAGCCTGGGGCGCTGGCCATAACGGAAGGATGTTTCCCGTGGCTGGACTTGGTGGTTTCTCTTATGCGCGATGTAAGATGACATTTGGAGATCTGCATCCCTTTATATAGGTGCCCTTCAAGGGTAATGATGAGCTTATTTGCAAAAAGAAGCACAGATTGTTCCTATTCATCCAACATGCGGAAATTGAAGCGTCGACAGGGGGATTGTAAAAGACGTTAAGGTTATCACTGGATTGTCATTGGACCGGATTATGATGAAGAACCTGCCTTACAAAGACGAAGACATGAGCCAAATACTACATCGTCATTGAAGGCAAGTTCGGGGGCTACTTAGGGAGTCCCGAATTATGGGTTCCTCAGGTGTCCGGACTGTGTAACCTGGGCCGGACTGATGGGCCATGAAGATACAAGATAGAAGGCCTTCCCCGTGTCCGGATGGGTCTCTCCTTTGCGTGGATGGCAAGCTTGACGTCCGGATGTGTAGTTTCCTTTCTCTGCAAACTGACTTTGTACAACCCTAGGCCCCTCCGTTGTCTATATAAACCGGAGGGGTTAGTCCGTAGAGGCTATCATAAATCATATAGGCTAGACTTCTAGGGTTTAGTCATTACGATCTCGAGGTAGATCAACTCTTGTAAACCCCTATACTCACCAAAGTCAATCAAGCAGGACGTAGGGTTTTACCTCCATTAAGAGGGCCCGAACCTGGGTAAATATCATGTCTCCTGCCTCCTGTTACCTACGATCCTCAGACGCACAGTTCGGGACCCCCTACCCGAGATCTGCCGGTTTTGACACCGACAGGGGCCCACGTGGGGACCACAACCCACCAGGGCGTGCCTGGGGGTCCTAGCGCGCCCAGGTGGATTGTGCCCACCTGGTGCACCTCCCTCTGATATTATTTGCACGAAAAATTCTCAAATATTCAGAAAAAAAATCATATTAAATTTTCAGAGCATTCTGAGAACATTTATTTTTTGGTCATTTTTTATTGCACAAAAAATTCAGAAAATAGAGAAAGCATGGCATTTTATTTTATGTAACTACGAAAAACAGAAAACAAAAGGTAGGGACAGAAAGTAGTGCTTACTAAATTCATCAACTTCAGACCGCTCAAAAATGATCCATTAATAAGGTTGATCAGGTCTTATTAACAACCACTTTCGATTAGCATGAAACCGAAGAATTATCGTAAATCACTAAGTTACATCAACGGGGATATGTATGTCCCCAACAATAAGCATTTCATATTTCTTTTTAACAGTAGGTAGAGGTAGATGAAAACTTCCAATAGTGATTGTCGGAGATTTTTCAATAGCATTAATACCATTCACTTGGAATTGTTTCTTCGGAAAGTGCACCGTATGCTCATTACCATTTATATGAAAGGTGACCTTGCTTTTATTGCAATCAATAATAGCCCCCTGCAGTATTCAAGAAGGGTCTACCAAGGATAATCGACATGTTGTCGTCCTCGGGCATCTCAAGTATAAGTCAGTCAAAATAGTAACATTAGCAACAACAACGGGCACATCCTCATAAATACTGATAAGTGTGGCAGTTGATTTGTCAGCCATTTGCAAAGATATTTCAGTAGGTGTGAGTTTATTCAAATCAAGACTTTTGTATAAAGGGAAAGGCATAACACTAACACCAGCTCCTAAATCACATAAAGCACTTTTCACATAATTCTTTTTGATGGAGTAGGGTATAGTTGGTATTCCCGGATCTCCAAGTTTCTTAGGTACTCCATCCTTAAAAGGATAATTAGCAAGCATGGTGGAGATTTCAGCTTCCGGTATTTTTCTCTTATTAGTGATGATGTCTTTCATGTACTTTGCATAAGGAGGCATTTTCTAGATATCAGTCAAGCGAGTACGCAAAAAGACTGGACGCAACATTTCAGCAAAGTGTTCAAATTCTTCATCATCTTTCTTTTTAGTTGACTTAGGTGGAAAAGGCATTGGTTTTTTCACCCACGGTTCTCTTTCTTTACCGTGTTTCCTAGCAACAAAGTCTCTTTTATCATATCATTTATTTTTGGGTTGTGGGTTATCAAGATCAATAGCTGGTTCTATCTCAACATCATTATCTGATTCTTTTTCATTACTTGGTTGGGTATCTTCATGAACCTCACCATTATCTTTTTCATTATCACAGCATGAGTGTTCACTACCAGATTGAGTTTCAGCATCAGAAATAGAAACATCATTATCATTATTAGGAGGTTTTTCTATTTCAGGTTCACTAGATGTATGCAAAGTCCTATCATATTTCTTTTTCTTTCTGGAAGGACTAGGTGCAGAGTTATTTCTTTGTGAACCTTGTTCAATTCTCTTTGGGTGTCCCTCAGGATAAAGTGATTCATGAGTCATTTTACCTCCTCTGGTTGCAACTCTAACAGTAAAGTCATGTATGTTGTTATTCATTTCATCAAGCAATTCTCTTTGAGATTTAGCAACTTGCTCTAACTGGGTTTGTACCATAGAAGCATGCTTCCCTACACCTCTAACATCATTTGAGATTCTAAATAACAAGTCACTCAAGCGAGCAATCATATCAGAATTATATTTCAATTGTTCCATGACATTTGCATTGGAGTGATCTTGCTTTCTAATGTAATTCTCAAACTCATAAAGGCATTGGCTAGGGTGCATATTGTGAGGATTATCATTATCATTGAACTTCATTAGAGAATTTACCTCTACCACCTTAGGCGGTGGTGGCGTATCAAGCCCCTGTATCTCTTCAATAGGAGGTAAATTTTTAACATCTTCAGCTTTAATACCTTTTTCCTTCATAGATTTCTTTGCCTCTTGCATATCTTCAGGACTGAGATATAATATACCCCTCTTCTTCGGAGTGGGTTTAGGCGGTGGTTCAGGAACAGTCCAATCATCATAATTTTTCAATATGTTATTCAATAATTCTTCAGCTTGTCCAATAGTTCGTTCCCTGAAAACACAACCAGCACAACTATCTAAGAAGTCCCTTGAAGCATCGGTTAGTCCATTATAGAAGATATCAAGTATTTCATTTTTCTTAAGAGGGTGATCAGGCAAAGCATTAACTAACTGGCAAAGCCTCCCGCAAGCTTGTGGGAGACTCTCTTCTTTAGTTTGCACAAAGTTAAATATTTCCTGTAAGGCAGCTTGTTTCTTATGAGCAGGAATTTTTTTTCCATAGAAGTAATAAATCATATCCTGGGGACTACGCACACAACCAGGAGCAAGAGTATTGTACCAAGATTTAGCATCACCCTTTAATGAGAACGGAAATAATTTGAGAATATAGTAATAGCGAGTTTTATCATCATGAGTAAAAAGGGTGGCTATGTCATCCAACTTAGTAAGATGTGCCACAACAGTTTCAGTTTCATAACCATGGAAATGATCAGATTCAACCAAAGTAGTTAACTCTGGGTCGATAGAGAATTCATAATCCTTATCATCAATAAAGATAGGTGAGGTAGCGAACTTAGGATCATATTTCATTCTAGCATTCAGAGATTTTTCTTTGTACTTGCATAATAATTTCTCTAGATCATCTCTATCCTTACAAGCAAGAATATCTCTAGTTGTCTCCTCATTCATAACATAACCTTCTGGTACCTTAGGCCATTCATATCTAGGAAGGCTAGTTCTAGCAGGTGTTTCAAGATTCTCAGTTTCAACCTCATCATCAGATTCAACAACATCATGTTTTATTACTCTAGCAATTTGTTTATCAAGAAAATCACCAAGTGGCATATCATCATCAATCAAGGTACTAGCATCATCATAAGCATTATCCATGGAAGAGGCAGCATCATCAATAACTTGCGACATATCAGAATTAATAGCATGTGGTGGTGTTGCAAGTTTACTTATAACAGAAGGTCAATCTAAAGCAGAATTGGATGGCAGTTCCTTACCTCCCCTCATCTTAGAGGGAAAAATCTTGGTCTTAGCATCCTCCAGATTCAACCACACCTGGAGATTATTTATCTGGAGCAACAAATATAGCTATATTCCCTAGTGAATAATTGATAATAATCCCAAGTGACTCAACAAATATAGCTATATTCCCCGGCAACGGCGCTAGAAAAAGGTCTTGATAACCCACAAGTATAGGGGATCGCAACAGTTTTCAAGGGTAGAGTATTCAACCCAAATTTATAGATTCGACACAAGGGGAGCCAAAGAATATTTGAAGGTATTAGTAGCTGAGTTGTCAATTCAACCACACCTGGAGATTATTTATCTGGAGCAACGTGATCAGTAGCAAAGTAATATGATAGTTTTGATAGCAGTGACAACAGCAATAGTAACAGTAACAATGATAGCAGTATTTTTGTAGCAGTGATGATAGCAATAGTAACTTAGCAAGAACAATATAAGGTAAATTCGTAGGCATTGGATCAGTGACTTGTTGGATGATATTCATCATGAGACAGTTATAACCTAGGGCCCAATATAATGTAGGCATGTATTCCGTAAATAGTCATACGTGCTTATGGAAAGAACTTGCATGACATCTTTTGTCCTACCCTCCCGTGGTAGCGGGGTCCATATTGGAAACTAAGGGATATTAATGCCTCCTTTCAATAGAGAACGGGAACAAAGCATTAACACACGGTGAATACATGAACTCCTCAAACTACGGTCATCACCAGGAGTGGTCCCGACTATTGTCACTCCGGGGTTGCCAGATCATAACACGTAGTAGGTGACTATGACTTGCAAGATCGGATCTAGAACATGGATATAATGGTGATAACATAAGCGGTTCAGATCTGAAATCATGGCACCCGGGCCCAAAGTGACAAGCATTAAGCATCGCAAAGTCATAGCAACATCACTCTTAGAACATAGTGGATACTAGGGATCAGGCCCTAACAAAACTAACTCGATTACAAGATGAACCTCATCCAACTCCTCACCGACCAGCGAGCCTACGAAGGAATTACTCACTCCCGGTGGGGAGCATCATGGAATTGGTGATGGAGAAGGGTTGGTGATGACGAAGGACGAAGATCCCCCTCTCCAGAGCCCCAAACGGACTCCAGATCTGGCCTCCCGATGAAGAACAGGAGGTGGTGGCTGCTCCGTCTCGTGGATCACGATAATTATTTCTCCCTCATTTTTCTGGAAAAATAGGATTTTATAGTATCCGGGGGATCGTCTGCGGGGCCACCAGGTGGGGACAACCCACCTGGCGCGCCTGGTGAGGGGGGCGTGCCCTGGTGGGTTGTGCCCACCCAGGTGCCCCTCTCCAGCAGGTCTTGGCTCCAGAAATTCTTGTTTATTGTATAAAAAATTCTCGCAAAGTTTCGCGCCATTCCGAGAAATTTTATTTCTGCACAAAAACAATACCATGGTAGTTTTGCTGAAAACAGCGTCAGTCCGGGGTTAGTTTCATTCAAATCATGCAAGTTAGAGTCCAAGACAAGAGGAAAAGCGTTAGGAAAAGTAGATACGTCGGAGACGTATCACGCGCCTGGCCCTCCAGGCGCGCCCTGGTGGATTGTGCTTAGCCAAGCCCACCTCCGGTGCCCATCTTATGGTATATAAGTCATTTTGACCTAAAAAATAAGAAGATGACTTTCGGGACGGAGCGCCGCCATCTCAAGGCGGAACTTGGGCAGGAGCACTTTTGCCCTCCGACAGAGCAATTCCGCCGGGGGAACTTCCCTCCCGAGGGGGGAAATCATCGTCATCATCATCACCAACAACTCTCCCATCTTGGGGATGCAAATCTCCATCAACATCTTCAATAGCACCATCTCCTCTCAAACCCTAGTTCATCTCTTGTGTTCAATCTGTGTACCGTAACTATAGATTGGTGCTTGTGGGTGACTAGTAGTGTTGATTACATCTTGTAGTTGATTAGTATATGGTTTATTTGGTGGAAAATTATATGTTCAGATCCAATATTCTATTTAATACCCCTCTGATCTTGAGCATGACTATCATTTGTGAGTAGTTACTTTTGTTCATGAGGTCATGGGAGAAATCTTGTTGCAAGTAATCATGTGAACTTGATATGTGTTCGATATTTTGATAGTGCGTATGTTGTGATTCCCTTAGTGGTGTCATGTGAACGTCAACTACATGACACTTCACCATATTTGGGCCTAAGCGAATGCATTGTGGAGTAGTTATTAGATGATGGGTTGCGAGAGTTACAGAAGCTTAAACCCTAGTTTATGCACTATTCCGTAGGGGGGCGATTGGATCCAAAAGTTTAATACTATGGTTAGAATTTATTCTTAATACTTTTCTCGTAGTTGCGGATGCTTGCGAGGGGGTTAATCATAAGTAGGATCTTTGTTCAAGTAAGAACAACACCTAACCAGTCGGCATTATCCATCGCACGCATACAATCTTTTTCTTCAGGTCGGTCTCCCATGAAGGCACACACCCACACACATCCCCCTCTCCATCATATCGGGCATTCTTTATCTCTCACGCGTGCATGCGCAACGATCGATGTTCCTCTATGTATGTGTGTATATAGCTAAGTCTTTCATAGTTTTCCACACAAACCGATCAATCGATATATCCAGTGAGGTCTCACCCTCTTTCCCACGTCCACATCGATCAATCTATACCTCTCTATATAGGATTAACATATATAGCTAATACACCCACATTAATTATATATCCAACGCCCCCCTCTCATCATCCATGCCTTCCGCTTCATCTCTCAGACGCGTGCACAATGGTGAAGACAGGGGGCAGTAAGGGCCCTGCCCCCCTCCCCCCCTAACATCACTATATATCGAGGCTAATATGAATGTGATCATTAGACAATTGCTGCTAAAAATGGTTTAAGTTCATGAATTGACCCTCCTCTTAAAGGATTAGCAATGCTTGGCCCCCTAGCTCATTTATTTTTCATGGCTCCGCCACTGTGCGCAACAGCGCACGTGTTCGCCCCCTCTCTCTAAATATCGATCTCGCACTTGTGCATTCCTTCATAGTCTCCCTCCACTCGGCCCCTCGCACCATCTTCTAGCCCCCCACCGGATTTTTCCACATGTACAATCTAGCAGACTCCATGGCTGAACTTAAGCATAATGCACAAACCTCAAAACAACAGTGGTTCTGTTTTGTTCTAGAATCTTCCGTATCATAACTGCCCAAACTTTTTTTCTAGTTGAATTGCCATTATTTGTTTTTACTTTATGCTTTACAACGCACAATTCAATGAATCATAAAATAGATTAAGGTCTTCTTTGATTCAAAGGATTCTCAAAGGAATTTTGGAGGATTCTAATCATTAGGAATTTTTCCTATCTTGGTTGTTTGATTCGTAGGATTGTAAACCATAGGAATTTTTCCATATGATTCATTTGCACTAGATTTCATAGGAAACATCCCATCCACTCAAACCTCTTTGAAAGAATTCTGCGTTTTTTCTATGCACAATCAAACACTCGTACAATCCTATAGGATTCAAGACGACATTCCACTATAATCCCATGTTTTTCCTATTCCCGCGTTCTTAGCTTTTTTATAAAAACTAATTGATTTTGAATGAGATGAACTATAAGAATTAAATGAAGGGCTACATCAGGCATATATGACTCAGAGCTTACATGCTATAGTGTGGTATTTATTCATAATTTGGTTGCAAAATCCGATGCGTGCAATGCACGTGTACCTTACTAGTACTTCGAGTATGTGCAAAACACGTAAATTAGAATACCAATGGCACGCTACACAGTGTCTCTCTTACAGTTCATGAAGCCACGTGGCACCTGTGGAGGCGTTGTCGCGACCTCCTTGCGTGGATTGACCACAGTGACGTGCTGCTGGTTCCAGAAGAATGTACTCGTCCTCCCTGAGCCAAACTGGCGGTACATGCACGAAGCGAAGAAGTGCACGCACGCCACGCACGCACTCATTCCCTCGCATGCACACGCTGGTACACGGGCAGACGCAATTTTCTACCAAGATCCACCCCATGTGATAATTTGATGCGTGTAAAGTCGTTCACTTCATTGATGGTCAATTAATACAGCGCATGCAAATTGAGTGGACGTGAGGGCGGAAGAAAGACATTATTACTCCACTGCGCGCATGCGAGTAGTTAAATCGTGGGTTGCTAGTAGTACTTCCATTGGTCTCCTTCGTATTTTGTGCCAATTTTTGACAGTAACATAATATTTACGCATTTGAGCTGTGTAGTACTTGAAATTTATGTTCCACTAAACTCATCGGGAGCCGTTTCGGGCCTCGAAACCAAAACCATCAATTAATCTTTACCTTGTTCCCATCACATTCGAAAGCCTGCTCACACCTACTAGTACGTACCAAACCTGAACGTGTTCCCACTATGCAGGTATTAGTACTAGTGCTAGTACTTAGGTTATAAAAAGGGGAACTACCTAACCAAAAATTACTCTACCTTTCCTCCTCATAAGTGCTTCTTCTTCATCCGTCGTTGCCATGGCCGGTGAGCAGAGCTCTAGGTCGAGAACTACTCGTAACAAGGGAGCGGCAACCAAGGCTGCGGAAAAAAAAGAGGGCTCGCCGCCACGCAGAGACCTCGAAAGATCTCTCACGGGCAGGCGATGGCTCCCAGGAGCGCCCTAGCCGCGGAGGCGAACATGCCGAGCCGGCGGAGCTGGAGTCGTTATCCCTCGATGGCATGCCCGATCAGCTCAATAAGCAGAAGGAGTTCATCCAAGGCTTGATGGAGTTGCTGAAGGAGAGCCTCGACGACATGCCCACTGAGCTCAATCAGTATGGGGAGTTGACCGCCGGCTTGGTGATGCTGCTGAAGAAGAGCATTGCCTCGGAGAAGAAGGCGACCGGCAAAATCCTGCGACTTTAGGAGGACAAGGCGAAGCTCTGCCACGAGATCGACCTGTTGAAGGAGAAGAACACCGGCTGGAAGAAGCTGCATGAGAATAGTAGTTCCTCGATGAAGATGTTGCAGGCCCTCATCATGGAACAGAAGGAGGAGTTGGCGAAGCTCCGCATCGAGCACCCGGATGTTGTCAAGGTACGTAATGCGGCCGTGGAACAGATGATGAAGGCTCGCATCGAGAAATCCCGTGTCATGGACAGAATGAAGAAGATGGCGGAGGAGACGCGCAAGGAGATGGAGGTCGTGGAGGCGATGAAGAAGCAGTTACGACTCCACGGCGAATTAGATCATTTGGGGTGATAATATTCCTTCTTCTTTTGCTCCTGTGTTTCATCTTTTGCTTCGGGTGTTTTGCCGCACGTGTCACGTTCTCTGCGAAGCATGAATAGAACAATGTTTTTTTAGGGAATGAATAGAACAATGCTAACAATGAGATGACTAGCAAATTAGATCATTTTTTATCGCCATATGGCACTGGCTGCCGTGTTTCGTGCTCCTCCGTCGCAGTACTGCTCCAGTGGAAAACTTGAGTATACCGCACGGTTCTTTGCTCCTCCTCGATCAGGTCGTCGACGCATTTATACTAGCAGTCAAATCACAAGGCCCCGCCTTCCAGCAGTAATGAGCCGTCAAATCACAAAGGCCCTCGCCTCTCGTGAAACCGACCAAGCTAGACTGCCCCGCCCTCTAGCCTTTTAAAAAATGTATACTTTTGTACAGCAGTAGTATCGATGGATTGTGCCATGGAGCAAAACTTGAAATAAAAAAAAGGTGGTACATATAGAGAGCGCTCGTCGCCAAATTATGCTATAGTACTATTAAAAAGGCTAGTCACAATAATGGTGTCCAGCACAACCCACCCCTCAAATAAAACTAAGAGGGTGCTTGGATACGTTTTAGTCCCATGACTAAAAGTAGTGGGACTAAAACATGCTAGCCTCACCCATGCTTGGATCCAAATACTAAAAAGGCTAAAATCAAGTTAATGAGCATTTATTATCCTCCAAACCCTCCAATCCAGAACTCGCCTGTGTTAAAGGAGAGGAGTTAAATGAGTAGAGAGAGGACTAATCCACATTTTAGTAGGGGTACCCCTGACTAAAAAATTTTAGTCTCAAGACTAGTTTTAGCCCCTCTTTAGTCAGGGGTGCTTGGAACTTTAGCCTCTTAAAGAGACTATTTTTAGTCAGACTAAAATAAGTCCCTTGGATCCAAGCACCCTCTAAGCATCCTGGAATTCTTTGACAAAACTAAGCACCCTGAAATTCTTTGACAACTAAACTGCTGGCTATATGATGTTGGCCATATATATTGTACGTATATAATGTGAAGAAACGAGTGGTAGTGCTATACCAACTAAAAGTGAAATGTAAGAAATACTAGTATGTACGTACTGAAGAGTTAAAGTAACGAGAAGAAACATAACATAGTTTTGCTGGGGGCTCAGCACAACACACCCCTCAAATTAAATTAAGCACACCTGAAATTAAACTTTGCAACTATTCCGGTAGACACTGCATTAGAACCACCATGAGCAACGACACCGCCACCTCACTTGGAGTCCTCGTCCACGTCCTCGACTTCGTCCTTGTCCCTCTTCCTCTTGGCCGATACTTCTTTGCTTGAACCGCACACTTGGCTGTTGCTCTTCATCCAACCCTTGTAGATATTCAAGCAAAGGTAGCCATCCATTACAGCGTAGTGGATGTGGTCTATATCTAGTACATTCCGCTGCCATGCATGACGATGAAACGTGTATGGAGGTTTCTCCAATTTACCGTACGAAGGATGAACCATGGCTCCTGCCAGGGTCAGCATTGAAGGCTGACGAGAGGACACTAGCCGATTCTTCTGGAGGTCGAAGGTGTTGCCTACAACGAGGCCTATCCGACGCAGGACTTCTTTGCCGTTACCAAAGTCTACAGTAACGAATTTGACTAGGTTGCTCTCGAGGAAGTCCTTGAAATCCTGGCACTCAACGTCGGCATGGCATATGTGGTAGACCAAGCATAAGTCATGCTCGCAAACCTGGATCACGGCGGGCTTCTTCCTCTCTTCGTCCTTTAGATCCTTCTCTCGTCCCAGGACTGTGGTGTACTCAACATCTAGCCCAGCGACCCACTCATCATCTGAGTCTTCGAACATGCGTCTGAAGCGAGAAAGGCATCCTTTCACCGTCGCGGAAGAACGGGTGTAGATGACGTCGAACTCATCGCCGGTGATGGTTCTAACCTTGTACTCACCGCCGATCGTGGAGATTTGGGACGCCATGGATTTGGGAGGAGGGTTAGGATTAGTGGAACTGCCGTAATGTGAATGGACGGGGCGACTAGGAGCGAACCGCCGTAGTATTGAAGGACGTGCGGGGACGAGTAGGAGCGAACTGCCAGCGTGCGAACGGCAGGGTAGTGGCTTTCCATTCTCCCATGATACGGGCTTCCGAGAGCCCTTGGATCTGAGATCGAACGGTTGCATGGCGTGATTCTAGACCTATGGGTGAATATCCTATCCTGGAGGGTTATTCTGCAAATTTTCAGCAACTTAGCATGTGACCGTTTGATCTCAGATCCAAGGGCTGCCAGCAGCCCGTATCATGGTCGCGCCTACCACGACTGTCGCATCGCTCGCGCGGTCGCGCCCTTGGAGATTTAACACTGTGCGTTAGGCTATCTGATGTTGGCATGTCATACATAGTCATCACTTAGTCACTCATACTACAACAAGGTTGGCTATAAGGTTGGCTATAAGTGTAATTTTTTTTACTCCTCTCTATCTCTTTCTTCGTACTCCCTCCGTCCCATAATATAAGAACGTTTTTGACACTAGTGTAGTGCCAAAAACGTTCTTATATTATGGGACACAGGGAGTACTAGTATTTATTGCATTTGCCAAGGAGTGACCTCTTCCAATGAAATGGTGTTGCTAAGTTTGCTTCATTTAATTAGCTATAGACTCAAAATTGTCTTTTCACCTAGGTACACGCGCTTAGCACCGTTTCTTCCTTGGGTCACCAAACTAGTCTCTCTCTTCTTGATTAACTTGCCACATCAGACTTTATGCCCATGTGGCAAGCTTAAGCACCTCTAGGATCAAGTAAAAGTAAGTACAATAGTGCGCTTTACATGGCATTTTTGCATATGTGGAGGAAAGAGAGGCAAGGAAAAAGTGGAGAAGTGGGCTCTCATGCAAGAGCCAGCCTCTACTACATGGTGGAGCATTGGGTGAGGCACCTGTATGGAGGTGGTCAGGAATCGGGAGACTCACGCCGGTTGTAGCGCCGCAGTTAAAATGATAATGGCAAGTCAAATCACGGGGCCCCACCTGTCCAGCAGTAACTCGCTGTCAAATCACACAGCCCTACGTTTGCAGCAGCCTACTCCCTCGTCTTCTCGCGTCTCTGTCGAACCGACTAGGCGGAACTGCCCCGCCTACCACGCAGGAAAAGCCCCGCCCTCGACTTTTAAATAGTATACAGTATACTAATTTTGTATCCATGGATTGCGCCCGCACCATGGAGCAAAGCATCTAGAAAACGGAGGTACACATGTACAGAGTATACAGCACGCCCGTCGCGTTCGCGTCGCACCCCAAACGGTTGGTCGGTCTGGCACGCTGCTCTCCGAATGGAACGCGCGTCATATTGCGTTTGCACACACATGTGGGACGGCAATTGAGAACCGACCATAGGCACACTCCCTGGCCCCGCAAGTCTGGTGACTTAATAGAAGAGGGAGACGAGCGATAGTACTAGAGAAGTGTTGTACTACGTTGGTGCCTGGACGATCCCTGCAAGACACGGAAGATCAGTTCGTCGATTCATGTGACCAGACTCCAGCAGACACGCCTGGATTGGCTATCGTCTACATATCATGCAGGCTGTGTTGTACATGGCTGTAGTTGTGGTGAGAAATCTAAAAAAAGGTTTCTTGTCATCTCGCAAAATTAGGTGTCATGTTCTTTGGATCACTACGAGGGTTAAACAGCGACAACTGAGTTGGGCTAGTCATTGGGGGCACATGCACGAACAGTGACTACTCGGCTGCCATCTAGGTCAAGCCGGCTATGTTAATTAGGACATCTATTGACGGACCCCTTTTCTATGAGTTTATCTTTAATTTGAGCTTTGTTCCTCGTCTAGTTTGTCCGTCGGGATTCATGTTGTCTCCTTTGGGCAGTGAGGTTATGATTTCTTGTCATGTGGCATTTTTTCGTGTAATATGTTATAATCCGGCGCTTCAGATCAAAATGACGACAACTGTGCCTCCGGGCCACGTGCATGAAGACTTCTCCTCAGTAATTGACGAGGTCAAGCCGGCTCCGGTAGACAAAAGAAAACTAGTACTACTCCACTATATAGGCAGGAGCCTCCGCGCTTGCTTGCTAGTGTTGCTCTCTTCGCACATAAAATATATGTTATACGTTGCAAAAATAATATAATTTGAAAGTACATTCAGATACGAACCAAACGATACAATTGTTGGTGACATGCATTCACATTTTGCTTGTCAAATACAGTACGTGGTCAAACTTTGACCCAAAATACGCAAAACAACAAAAAAATACTTCCAAGACCAGCGCCGCTCTTCCGCTCTTCTCCTCTTAAACCACCGCCGCTCCTCTCCTGTTCCAATCTAAATGCAGCGCCGCTCCTCTCCTCTTCCATTTCAAAACCACCGCCCCTCCTCTCCTGTTCTAGTCCAAAACCAGCGTCGCTCCTCTCCCGTTCTAATCCAAAACCAGCGTTGCTCCTCTCCTCTTCCATTCAAAAACCACCGCCGGCGAGTGAAGGTGTTGTGGAGAAGTAGATCGATGGAGGAGTACAACCGGTACATGAGGATCGTAGACGGCGACCCTGTGAAGCTAGCTAGGATGTTGGAGATACAGTCTTGGTTTGACAACAAGGACCAACTAGCGGCGATGGCGACATCCATGGCCAAATATCTGCAACAGAGCGAAACGGCGGCGATACTCCCAGAGGGAGTCGCGCTGGAGTACATAGAGCTGCTCCTCTGGGCCATGGAGCAAACAGATTCACCGAATCCGATCGTGAGGGAGCGGTGGTGGGAGTATCGATCCCAGATGGAGCATCCAACAGAGATTGAAGGATCGAGCATCTACAGGGTGCCGTTTGTGAGGGTGTCCTACTAGAGCGAGCCGGTGGAGTCTTCGTCGACCGAACCCAACTGCAAGAGGAGAAAAGCAGTTGGCCCGACGACGCTTCCCCGCCATCGTCTCCCTCGCCGTTCACATCATCTCACGGGGCGGCTGTCTGCCGCCGAGGAATAGGAGGGGGCTGCCCCCCCCCCCCAGCCCAATAGTCGGGCAGGTTGTGAATTGTCAGGAGGAGCTTAGTGTTGTCAGTATTTGCAGGTTGTGAATTGTGTTTTGTGTTGTGTATTTTGAGAGTACTTTCAGATATGAATGTCTTTTGAATTTCATATTTGCAGCATTGAGCATATGAAGTATTTTATGAATTCTAGAGATCTATTTTTAGCACTTAAAAAATGTAGTTTCATAGGAGTATAAAAGTGCAGACAATGTGATTCTCAGAGAAGAAACTGCAAGTTTCAGTTTCAGATAAGAAACTGCAAGTTCAGTTTCAGATAAGAAACTGCAACTTTCAGAGGCAGATCATTTATATTAACACGGCCTTTTCAAACAGGGTTAACATCATGTTGGAAGTTTTATTCATGGTTGAAAATGGAACTACCAGCCAGTTAACATCATGTTGATCAACATTCATGCATAGCACATCTTCATATGATGCACAGTCAAAATGCCCACACAATGTCGAGTGTGCGAAACATAGAGAAAACAAGGGACGAAGTTTTGGCAAGTGTTGGACGTGGTTTTGGGCTGCCCCGTCTAGGCCTGCTCCCTCCTCCCCGCGGCCGGCTCTGCTGCGGCGCAGGCCTCACCGCCCCACCGCACTCCCATCGCTGGCCTAGCCATCCCTCTACTCACCCACACCTGCTGTTATTCTTCGGCGACGGCAGACGAACCAGTAAACCCTCGTACAGTCGTACTCCCCTCCGCGTGGGAAACAACTGCCGAGTCTTCCCTGCCTCCGTGTCGTTCCCTTCCTAGGCCTCGCCGTCGTCCACCGCCCTGGTGCTCTCAGTGCGGCCTGGTCAACATGGTCAACGGCCGACATGCATCTGAAGTGGACTGTACGTGGAGAGGCCGACAGCTGGGTCCACGGCCGCACGCAAGGAAATGCCTCCTTATTACGTGCAAAATAATGATTCCTCCACCTGACATCAGGGACCCACCGAAAGGGCCTCTGTATTTCGCGAAAAAAACGTTACCGCCGCTGACAACTCGGACCCACCAGCTATATCTTCGCACGCAAGGAAGTGCCTCCTTATTACGCACAAAAAAAATGAATACTCCCCCTGCTAGCTGGGACCCACCATGGTGGGAGGCTGACTTGTGGGCCTACTAAGTTGACTGGGACGGGGGCCTTTGTCAACTTTAGTCAATATGAACGATTCTAGCTCCAATGACTGTAAGATGTCCATCCAACGGCCGTAGTGCTTCTTCAACCTCTGGTCTTCTTGCTCCAGCCGCCCAATGCAGCGCCGGTCATGCGGCATGCTCCTGCCTCCCGTGGCCGGTTGTGCTACCGCGGAGCCTCACCGCCCCCTACTATTCCCACCACTAGCCAGGCCCTGCGGCGACGGCAGCCTCACACCGTAGCCGAACCAGTGAACCCTCGTACTCCTCTGCGCGCGGGCTTCCACTGCCGCGTCTTCCTCGGCTCCGCGTCGTCCCCTTCCTAGGCCTCGCCGTCGTCCACCGCCGTGGTGCTCTCCGCACGGCGTGGTCAAGGAACGACTTCCATCGGAAGAGTACTGTACGTGGAGAGGCTAACAGCTGGGTCCACGGCCACAGCCCAGTTTTTTTGTGATTTGCCAAGTAAGTCGCTTTGTCAGGCCTGTTGGGCTGCAAATCTTTCAAGACGAGGAGAGCTTTTATTCGGCTGGCCGAGAAAATGGCCCATCAGTAATGAGAAATGGGCTGTACATTTTTAAAACACATCAAACCGGCAATTAGTTTCAAATATCTTTTTTTCATTTCGAGATTTTAAATTACATTAATTTTTATGCGTGGAGAATTTGTTGGATTTTATATTGATATACATTTATTTTTAAAATCAGTTTGAATGTGAGTCGAAATTTCGGGAATTAAAACAGTTCGGACCACACCGAAATATGCAAAATTTCGTATAATTTTTTAACCGTGGCCACAATATGGGTTGTAATGCTAACAAAAAGAATATGGGCTCCAAAAAACCTTAATAATTAGCAAATGGGCTGTAAATTATTAGAAATAATGGCAAATGGGCTGTATGCTGTTTTCCACAGATTTGAGGCTTTCCTAAAAAAGGTTGACGCACAAGCAGTGACTGTTGGATGGCCATCCAACGGCCGTCGTGCTTCTTCAATCTCTGCTCTTCCTGCTCCAGCCGCTCAAACAAGCGCCGGCGGGACTGCCTGCTCCCTCCTCCCCGCGGCCGGCTCTGCTGCCGCGCAGGCCTCACCACCCCACCGTACTCCCATCGCTGGCCTAGCCATCCCTCTACTCACCCACACCTGCTGTTATTCTCCGGCGACGGCAGACGAACCAGTAAACCCTCGTACAGTCGTACTCCCCTCCGCGTGGGAAACAACTGCCGAGTCTTCCCTGCCTCCGTGTCGTTCCCTTCCTAGGCCTCGCCGTCGTCCACCGCCCTGGTGCTCTCGGCGCGGCCAGGTCAACGTGGTCAACGGCCGACATGCATCTGAAGTGGACTGTACGTGGAGAGGCCGACAGCTGGGTCCACGGCCGCACCCAAGGAAATGCCTCCTTATTACGCGCAAAATAATGATTCCTCCACCTTCCATCAGGGACCCACCGAAAGGGCCTCTGTATTTTGCGAAAAAAATGTTACCGCTGCTGACAGCTCGGACCCACCAGCTATATCTTCACACGCAAGGAAGTGCCTCTTTATTACGCACAAAAAAATGAATACTCCCCCTGCTAGCTGGGACCCACCATGGTGGGAGGCTGACTTGTGGGCCTACTAAGTTGACTGGGACGCAGGCCTTTGTCAACTTTAGTCAATATGAACGATTCTAGCTCCAGTGACCGTACGATGTCCATCCAACGGCCATAGTGCTTCTTCAACCTCTGGTCTTCTTGCTCCAGCCGCCCAAAGCAGCGCCGGTCGTGCCGCATTCTCCTGCCTCCCGTGGCCGGCTGTGCTACCGCAGTGGCCTCACCGCCCCCTACTATTCCCACCGCTGGCCAGGCCCTGCGGCGACGGCAGCCTCACACCGCAGCCGAACCAGTGAACCCTCGTACTCCTCTGCGCGCGGGCTTCCACTGCCGCGTCTTCCCCGGCTCCCCGTCGTCCCCTTCCTAGGCCTTGCCGTCGTCCACCGCCCTGGTGCTCTCGGCACGGCGTGGTCAACGTGGTCAAGGAACGACTTCCATCTGACGTGGACTGTACGTGGAGAGGCTGACAGCTGGGTCCACGGCCGCAGCAAGGAAGTGCCTCCTTATTACGCGGAAAATAATGATTCCTCCACCTGACAGCTGGGTCCCACTGGACGGGCCACTGTATTTTGCGAAAAAACGTTTCCCCCTGACTGCTGGGACCCACCAGCTACATCTTCGCACGCAAGGAAGTGCGTCCGGGCAAAAAAACGATTCGCCCCCTGACTGCTGGGACCCACCAGCTACATCTTCGCAAGCAAGGAAGTGCCTTTTTTGCGAAACAAGTGCCTGACAGTCGGGACCCACCTGGTCGAAGCGTACGTAGCGTTGTCATTCTGGTCACGAACGTGTACGTACATATATACTGGTGGATGTAGAGGCGCGCACGTGTCGTAGTAGAGGCGCATACGTGTCGTAGTAGAGGCGCGCACGTAGCATGTACACGTACGTACAGCGGCCAGGGTGCAAGAAAGAAAATACGGCCACGTATGTGTACATATGGGCGGGGTCTCGAACGCCTACTCGCGCATACGTACGGCCAGGGCTCGTGTACATGGCTGCGTCGGAACGGAGAAATAGCGTCGTCGTCGTGTTCATGGGGAGGCAATGGAATGCGTCGTGTTCATGGGGAGGCAACGGAATGCGTCGTGTTCATGGGGAGGGGTGTGGCGTACCGCAAAACGGAGGAAACGGACCTCCTACGGTCGAAACGGGGGTCCTGTTAATCGGGAGGAGTGTGGCGTACCGCAAAACGGAGGAAACGGGCCTCCTACGGTCGAAACGGGGGTCCTGTTGATCGGGAGGGGTGTGGCGTACCGCAAAACAGAGGAAATGGACCTCCTACGGTTGAAACGGGGGTCCTGTTGATCGGGAGGGGTGTGGCGTACCACAAAACGGACAAAACGGACAAAACGGACCTCCTACGGTCGAAACGGGGGTC